>NW_004444048.1:8196532-8223201 GCF_000243295.1 Trichechus manatus latirostris | reverse complement strand
TTATGCATTCCCACCAGCAGTGCATAAGAGTTCCGATCTCCCCGCAGCCTCTCCAACATTTGTTATTCCCAGTGTTTTTGATTGGTGTAGCAGTACTTTTTGACTTACCCTCATATATGCAGCACACACAAACATGTTTATACATATGTCTACAGATAAACCTATACATGCACACTCGTACATATGCTTTCCTGTACACATATATGCATACATACCTACCTATTGTAACCACACACATTTTTTGGTTGTTGTTGTTGCTGCAAAATTGTATATGTTAGAACATTTACCGGAAATATTCCTTATTCTTGTGTACTTCTTAGTGTCATCATTTACCTTGGTCAAGTTGTGCAGACTTCACCTGTATTCGGTGTTGCCTCTCCCATCACCAAAAATAACAAGTGTTGATTTGTTAATATTTTGTTGAGGATTTTTGTATCTATGTTCATGAGAGATACTGATCTGTAATTTTCCTTCCTAGTAATGTCTTTGTCTGGTTTTGTTTTTAAGGTAATGCTGGTCTCATAAAATAAGTTAGGAAGTGTTCCCTATGCTTCTATTTTTTGGAAGAGATTAAAGAATCCGTATCATTTCTTCTTTAAATGTTTGGTAGAATTCACCATTTAAATCACCTGAGCCTGGTGCTTTCTGTTTTGGAAGGTTATTAATTGTTGCCTTAATTTCTTTAGTAGATATTACCCTATTCAGGTTGTCTTTTTCTCCTTGTGTGAGTTATGGTAGATTCTGTCTTTCAAGGAATTTAGTTCATTTCATCTAAGTTATCGAATTTGTGGGAATAGATGGAGCTTTTCATAATATTTCTTTGTTATCCTTTTAATGTCCAATTGGTTTAGTTGTGATGGCCCCTCTTTCATTCTGAATATTAGTAATTTGTGTAGTTTATCTTTTTTCTTTGTTAATTTCCTGTTTTTAATTTCATTGATTTGTGCTCTAATTTTTATTATGCATTTTCTTTGGCTTAATTTAGATTTAATATGTTCTTCTTTTCTGAGTTTCTTATGGTAGAAGTTTAGAATATTGATTTTAGATCTTTCATCCTTTATAATATATGCATACAATTATATAAATTTCTCCCTAAGCACTGCTTTTGCTGCATCCCACAAATTTTGATGAAGTGTGTTTATCAAAGTTTAAACTATTTTTAATCTTTCTGGACACTTCTTCTTTGATCCATGTGTTATTCAGAAATGGGTTGTTTAATCTCCACTTATTTTTGGATTTTCTAGCTATCTTTCTACTGTTGATTTCTAGTTTAATTCCATTGTGGTGTGAGAGCATATTTTGTATGATTTCTATTCTTTTAAATTTATTAAACTGTATTTTATGGCCCAGAATGTGATGATGTATCTTGGTGAATGTTCCATGTGAGCTTGAGGAGAATGTGTATTGTACTGTTGTTGGGTGAAATATTTTTAAGATGCCTGTCTTAGTCATCTAGTGCTGCTCCAACAGAAATACCATAAGTGGATGGTTTTAACAAAGAGAAATTTATTCTCTCACAGTCCAGTAGGCTACAAGTCCAAATTCAGGGCATCAGCTCCAGGGGAACGCTTTCTCCATTGGCTCTGGAGGAAAGTTCATGTCATCAGTCTTCCTTTGGTCTGGGAGCTTCTCTGCGCAGGAACCTCAGGTCCAAAGGACCCGCTCTGCTCCCAGTACTGCTTTCTTGGTGGTATGAGGTTCCCATGTATCTCTGCTCGCTTCTCTCTTTTATATCTCAAAAGAGATTGCATTAAGACACTAATCTTGTCAACCTCATCAGTATAACCTCATCACAGTGATTGAATTTACAACACATGAGGAGATCACATATAATCTCATCATACAGGGAGAGTTTACAACACATAAGGAAATCACATCAGATAACACAATCATACAATACTGGGAATCATGACAAAGCCAAACTGACAGATATTTTTGGGGGGCACAACTCAATCCATGACGATGCCAATTAGATCCAGTTGATTGATGGTGCTGCTTAGTTCCACTATATTCTTACTGGTTTTCTACTTGCTGCATCTGTCAGTTATTTATAGAGGGATGTTGAAATTTCCAACTATAAGAGTGGATTTGTCTATTTCTCCTTGCAATTCTATCAGTTTTTGCCTACCTTATAAATTTTAATTGATAGCTTTCTACAACTTCCTTTGCCCTATAAATTTTTCTTTATTGTTGCCTTCTTTTATTCCATTTTATTATGAGGTTCCTCTAGCCTATTTTAACCCTTGTATTTCTTATTAAAAAGATTACTAGTTTGACTACATATTTTTGACAAAGATATATGTGACAGAGTTATTTTCATTGCTTGTAGTATATATTTCAACTAAATGAATTAATCTTGAATATCATTTGAGGGGTGATTTGAAATCCAAATTCTATGCTTTTTTCTCCTTTGACATAGTCTGGAATATTTTATAAAATATTATTTATATTTTATGTTTCCCAAAATGTGATGTAATTAACTCTTTTACTTGATATTTCTAATTACTTCTTACCTTGACTTGCAATCCACCAGTCCTTAATAATGATGTATCATTGTTGTAAAATCTCCATTTCTCCTTGTCAGGATATTTTTTAGCTGTGAGACTTCATTGATAATTTTTTTCAGGTTTTCTATCACTTTATAAAAATAACTTTTATCTTCAAAGAGAAAAATTATCTTTGCTGGGTTCTGTTCTGGTATAAAGTCTCCTTTTGCCTTAGCTTTGAGTGGATTTCCCTCAGAGCCTCTCTCATCTCTGAAATTTAAGAATCAGGCCCATTCTTACCTCTACAGTAAAATGCAGCCTGTTCCTGGAGGCTACCAGGTGTCTCCAGAAAACTAAGATACACGGTCAAAAGAGACAGATGGATGAGAACACGTGCAATTTGACATACTAGTCTGCTCTTAACTCACCTCACCAAACAATTATTTCTATCACATGTTCTGTCACCAGTAAGGAAGTGCCTGCCCCATAGTCCTTTAATTTCTGACTCACTGCTTTCCAAACTATGCCATCTTAGGTGCCAAAGAGGTTGAGTTGCGGTTACTTCCCATCTGGTGTCAGGGAAAAAAAAAAAAATTCTTCTCTTTCTTTGGTGGATCCTGTAGCAAAATTAGTACCTTGGGTAATTCATTTGCCAGGGCCTGCCTTCAACTCCCAAGAAGCCAGACATATATACATGATAAAAGTAATAATATTCCTTATCAGAGGGCTCTGGTGGAAATTTCATCTACAACTTCTCTACATGAGTCTATCTAAATGTCTGTACTCAGACAATACAATCTATAGAGAGCAGTTCAAATATCCCAGGAATCACACTTTCACCTTCTTTCTCTCTTTACTTCTCAAGAAATCATATCCTTTTGTTCCTGTGTTTCAAACATTACAACTGTGACAAGTAGGTAAAAACCAGTTGCCATGGAATCGGTTACTCTTGGCAGCTCCAGGAGTGTCAGAGCAGAACTTTGCTTCATACACTTTTCAGTGGCTGATTTTTTAGAAGTAGATTACCAGGCCTTTCTCCCAAGGTACCTCTGGGTGGACTCAAATTGCCAATTTTTTGGTTAGCAGCCAAGCACTTAACAGTTTGAGCCGTATTACTCAGGGCTTTGATAAGTAGGTACCTGAGTGAATTTCAGTGAAAATTATTCCCAAATGGCTTTTCATGTACCCTAAAGTCATTGGTATTAGAATATGAAATCTTGACAGTCCATAAAATTATCTTTAATTTATTTCCAGGTAAAGTTTCCACTTTGCTTGCACTTTTATGCCCTTTGGTACACTGAGTATTCTCAAACTGAGTTTCATCAGTATGTTCCCTAGTCCTGCAGATTTTTCTTGCTTTGTCACCCACTGTGTAACTTAGCTATGATTTCACTTGCTCTGTTAGTCTGTTTCACCATCATAGTTTCTTCATTCTGGGTGTCAGTTCTGCTCCTACTGGTTTCCACTGATGCTTTATTTCTTTTACAGGATTTATAAATTTCGTACAACTTTTAATAGCTTATTTATACATTTTCAGATCATTATCTCTTCTATTAAAGTAGTGAGAGTAAGTTAGTCTACAATCATGTAAAGTAGTTTATAGATGATGGACATTTTTCTCTAGCTGCTTTTAGGATGCCTTACTACTAAAACCTGGGTTTTCAAAAATCTCAATTGTATTTTAAGTGCAGCTTGTCGTCGATATTCGCTATTACTGCTGAGTTTTTCCTCTGTTTTAAGTGCTATCTTCTTGTGAGTTTACTTCTCAGTATCTTTCTGTTTTAGATTATGTCTTTTTCTGAATTTAACCAGGAGGAAGTACCCTGTCTTTCATTTAAGATCTTTCTAGAAGTTTCTTTCTTTTGCTTTAACTAAATTGAAGGGGGAAAAAAAATCATTGTGGTATGCTTATGTAAGAAGGCCTACATTTATTTTTTCATCATATTCATCCCAGATGTATATATTTTTAGAATATTTTGTTGTTGCTGAGAATACGCACAGCAGAACATACACCGATTCAAGAATTTCTACATGCATAAGTCAGTGACATTGATTACATTCTTTGACTTATGCAACCATTCTCACCCTCTTTTTCTGAGTTTTTCCTCCCCCGTTAAAATAAACTCACTACCTCCTGAGGTTCCTATCTAATCTTTTGAGTTGCTGTTGTCACATTGATCCTATATAGATAGACTTCAGGAGATATTTTTGGTTTAAGTTTTAAAGATTATCTCAGAACGTGAGTTTCAGGGGTTCATCAAGCCCCCATGGCTACAGAAAGTCTAGAGTCCATGAGAATTTGAAATTCTGTTCTTCATTTTCCCTTTTTGATCAGGATTCTTCTACAGAATCTTTGATCAAAATGTTCAGTAATGGTAGCCAGGCACCATCCAGTTCTTCTGGTCTCATGGGAAAGGGGGCAATGTTCATGGAGGCAATTATCCACACATTCTGTATCTTCTTCCTATTCCTAACTCTCCTTTCTCTGTTGCTCCACACAAATAGAGACTAACTGTCATGCCTTGGGTGGCTGCTTGCAAGCATTTAAGTCCCCAGGCACTATGCAAAGAACTAAGGGTTAGAAAAGAAGCACTAAACACGTTATTAGGCCAATTAACTGTCATCCCAGATGTATTTATGTAGCTTCTAGAATAATACCCTTCACCATATTACTTAACGGAAAAGGTTGTGATAATAATAATGGCAATATCAATTATGACAATATGCAAACAATTAAGAATTATGGAAGTATAGAGGGCTTTCTTAGTCATTACTTATTCTGTAACTTTAAAAAATCTTGGGTGGTAGGTAAGACGGGCAAATGGTTTCCAAACTTACGAATCAGTAAACTTAGTCTCAGAGAGGTTCAGTGACTTTCTCTTGGTCACACAGCATGGCTAGTCTTGAATTTACATATTCTGGCGCTGTAAAGCTTGAAGTCGTTCTATCATATCATCCTATGTTCCAAGCTAATGCAAAGGCTTTCAGACTAAGCAGAAACAATTCTTAGTCCAAGCCCATTGCCATCTAGTCACTTCCAACTCATAGCAACCCTACAGAACAGAGTAAAACTGCCCCATAGGGTTTTCAAGACTATAAATCTTTACAGAAGCAAACTTCCGTATCTTTCTCATGTGGAGTGGCTGGTGGGTTCAAACCACCGACCTTTCAGTTAGCAGCTGGGTGCTTAACCACTGTGCCACCAGGGCTCCTTAGCCCAGTAAGAGAGATAATGTTAGTCCAGCAGGGTCTTTCTGGTCCCCTGAAATCCTGTTGAGCAGGTAATTGATTATGCTGCTTAAAGCAAAAAAACCAAACCCATTGCCTTACAGTCAATTCCAACTCATAAAGGGATATTCTTTGAAGATTAGCAGCATAAGCCCTACCTAAAGAGACCTACCAGCATGCCTGAGAAATAGTTTGTGTTGCCCAAAGTGTGGATGCTTTTTGGAACTTGACTTCTAAACTTTGATCAGTTGGCTGGTCAAATCACAGGGGACAATAACTAAATCAGGGATCATTATTCAAAATATGCTGGTGGTAAGAAATCTCTATTCTTTCACATTTCTGTTTTATCTCTAACAGCCTGTTGTAGACTGTCAGCACTTCTGTGTGTCTGATCAATAACTTTGCTAACCTGTAGTGAATAGAG
The DNA here is from genome assembly GCF_000243295.1 of Trichechus manatus latirostris. NCBI lineage: Eukaryota > Metazoa > Chordata > Mammalia > Sirenia > Trichechidae > Trichechus > Trichechus manatus. Next base: position 8,217,063 of record NW_004444048.1, on the reverse strand, counting down.
AGTGTGCAAATCAATTGAATGACATGATATGGAATCTTAAATATGTTTACTTTCAATTTGTGTAGAAAAGTGTAATTAAAAGTTAAAGGTTAAAGGAGTCATATTTTTGATTGGAAGGAAAGTGAAGGGCAACCTATAAACCAGCAACCTGTAAAGAGTAAGTGCAGTCTCTGAATATGTTCCTCTTTCCCTCAGGATTGAACCCTGGGAAGCCCCTCAGAATTCACTAACCCTACTAGTTGTCCAGTCAAACACTTGGCAGTCATGACAGACTACTGCTTCTCCTTCATTTCTCACAATCAAGCAGTCTCCAGGGTCTCTGGTTTTGATCTTTTACATGTCTCTAGAATTTGACCATTTATCTCTGTTCCCACTACTACCACCTTAGTTAAGACCCTCATAGTATCTCTTCTGGATTACTGCAAATAGATAGGCTCCTAACTGTCCCCCCTACCCCAGTTTTGTATCTCTTGGGATCCATTCTCCACTTTTCACCACTATATCCTTCTAATTAGCTTCAAATAGTAAGTGGCTTCCTATAACCCTTAAAGTAGAGACTATACTCTTCAGGAGGGACCATCTCCTGGAGAAGGACATCAAGCTTGGTAAAGTAGAGGGTCAACGAAAAAGAGGAAGACTCTCAATGAGATGGATTGACACAGTGGTTGCAACAGTGGGCTCAAACATAGCAATGATTGTGAAGATGGTGCAGGACCAGGCAGTGTTAAGTTCTTTTGTACACAGGATCATTGTGATGGTTAAGATTGTGTGCCAACTTGGCTGGGCCATGATTCTCAATGTTTATATGTGACCACCCCCATGATGGGATCTGCTGTGAGTAGCTAGGCAGTTGAAAGGGAGTTGCCTTGGGCGTGTGGCCTGCGTCTGAATATAAATGGATGTTCTGGCTTTTGCCTGATCTGGATCCTGCAGCTGCCTCCTGTTTGTCTGACCTCCGGTTCTTGGGACTTGAGCTAGGAGCTTATCTGCTGATCTTGGGATTTGTCGATCTTCACAGCCTGTGAGCAAGAGCCCTGCTTTTTGACCTGGCGATCTTGGGTTAGCCAGCCCCTGAAGCTATGTGAATCAGGAGAAGCCTTTTGGTCTTGCCTGCTAAGCTTGGGATTCATCAATCTTTACAGGCTGTCAGCCAGATCCCTGCTGTCCTCCCTGCTGATCTTGGGTTTGCCAGCCCCTGCAGCTACATGAATCAGGAGAAGCCTCTATGCTGATCCACGGACTTGGGATGTTTCAGCCTCTACAATCTTGTGAGCCATTTCCTTGATAAAAATCTCTCTCTATATGTATTTATATGCTTTACTGGTTCTGCTTCTCTAGAGAACTCAGCCTAAGATAGTCGCTATGAGTCGGAATCAACTTGGCAGCACCTCACAACAACAACATACTCCTTGGTAAGGTGTGCAATTGTGATCAGTCCTTCGTGATCTTTTCAGGCTCATCTCTTGCCACCTCCCCTTGCCCTTCTTCTTTAAGGTTAGGCACTATTTATCCTAAATTTTCCTCAGTTTCTCAGATAGCAAAGATGTTCATTTGGGGACTCTGAGAGTGGGAGGGACATAAGTCAGTTATTGAGGCTAAGTATAGAATTAGGAATCCTGAACCAAAAAGATGAGACCAAGGGCATGCAAGTTGGGGGATGGGGTTGAGGAAGGGGTGACTGACTAAAACAAACTCTGGTGTTGTTGACTTGACTTTATGAGCCAGAAGGAGCTTGATAATGGGTGGGTTGGTCAGGTGTGAAGGATAGTGGAGCAGACATAGTCTGCAGCCTGCTGTATGCCTCTAGTTTGGATGGTCTCTAATCTGCCAAGTCGTTTATTGATCAGCTCATTCTTAGTGGTTGGAGGTTTTTGTTTCACTGCCACTTTTGGTATGAAGAATAGCTTAGAATTTGAGTTCCATCTCAAATGGTGCTATGAAACGTCCTGAGTATCCCCATCCAACATGGTGTCCTGGCTACGATAATGCAGGGCTCCTACAGTTCCCTTTATTGCCACTAGAGTATAGTGGCCTGGCTGTGCAGCAAGAACACTGGAGGAGCATGTTCAAAGTGCCATGCCCAGAGATCTTGATTTAATAGACTCAGTGGTCTTGCATTGGGGAACTAATATCATAGACTCATGTGTACTTTGTCTTGTCAGAAAAGTGTCATTTGTATTAATTAAATTAATGTATTTATTCTTTTATGTTTTATTACTATTAATACTAGCTATTATTATTTATTAAAGAGCCCTGGTGGTACAGTGGTTAAAATGCTCAGCTGCTAACTGAAAGGTCGGTGATTCGAACCCACCAGCCATTCTGCAGGAGAAAGATGTGGCAGTCTGCTTCCGTAACCTTGGAAACCCTATGGGGCAATTCTACTCTGTCCTATAAAGTCTCTATGAGTCCAAATTGATCAGATGGCAATGGGTTTGGTTATTCTTATTTATTTTGTATTATTAATTTTTAGAAACTGGATACTTAGACACTTAACTGTATAGATTAGAGACTAAAAACAAACACAAACAAAAAGCCTGAGTCAATTATGTTTCTGTAAAGGATTGGAGCCTGCGGTGGATAATACAAGCTGGAAGTTTAAGAGAGAGACAAGGTTGTTGTCCACTACTGTCGCCAATATCCATTGCCTGATAATTGAAGGAGAGAGGAAAAACTGTGGTGTATGCTGGATGGAAGCATTGCCTTTATCGTATTGAAAATGTTGGCTTTCGTATCTAAATAAATGGATAAAATTGGACCCATAAGGAGAGAACATAAAGAATCATTATTTTCGGGAGGTAAAATATGGATGAAGAGGTGGAATAGATTTCCTTAAATGGGTGGCTCTGTTCCAGCTGTTGTTCAGAAATGGAGGAAAAAGCTTATGCTATTTAGTAGAGAAAGAATAGGATATGAAATGATGGACAAGACTATTTTTAAGACAGAATTCAACATTTTTTCTCTCCAGAAAAGTTCTGCTTCCTGACTTTCCAGTTTCTGTTGATGACACCAGAGACTCAAATCCTCAGATTTTGTTTGTTTCTGCTTTACTTTAGAGTAAACCACTGCTCACAGGCCAAATCTGGCCTACTATCTGTTATTGTCAGGCCCATGAGCTAAACACTGTTTTTACATCTTTAAATGGCTGAAAAAACTGTAAAGAAGAAGATTCCATGAAATGTAAAAATTATATGGAATCCAATATTAGTATCCATACATAAAGTTTTATTGGAACAGAGCTAACCTCATTCATTTAGACATTGTTTATAGTGGCTTAAAACTGCAGAGTTGAGTAGTTACAACACAGATGGTATGACCCATAAATCCTAAAATATTTACTATCTGGACTTTTACAGAAAGTTCACCAACCCCTACTTTAGAGTCTTAGTAGATTACAAGCTCTTTGAGTCCAGGAACTGCATCTTTCTAATACTCATATTCTACAAAGACTCTACAAGAGTGCTTACCAGTACCAGTTGCCATGAAGTCAATTCTGACTCATGACATCCCCATTTGTTGCAGAGTAGAACTGTGCTCCATAAGGTTTTCAATGGCTGATTTTTTAGAAGTAGATTGCCAGCCCTTTCTTCTGAGGTTCCTCTAGGTAGGCTCAAACCCCCAACCTTTCAGTTAGCAGCTGAACACATTAACAATTTTCACCACCCGTGGACTCTGTTAAAAAACAAAACAAAAACAATTGGTTAGCATTAATTCTGACTCATGGCGACTGCAAGTGTGCAGAGTAGAGCTGCACTCCATAGGGTTTTCAAAGCTGTGACCTTTTGGCAGCAGATTGACAGAACTTTCTCCTGAGACACCTCGAGGTGGGTTCGAACTACCTGCCTTTTGGTTAGTAGCTGCACACCTAACCGTTTGTACTACAACTTCTCAAAAAAATGTTTGAGGAAAAAATATATACTTTTAAAAGAACATGGTCAAAACCAACTGCTCCTTTTCCCTGAAGCAACTAACCTAGAACCTTGTACTCAGGAGGCCCTCAGTGCCTATTTTTTTAACTGAAATTTAAGCTATTCTCTTAAGCCAGTGGTTCTCAAACTTTATCGTATATCAAAATCACATGGAGGACTTGATAAAACACAGATTTCTGTGCCACACCCCTAGAGTCTCTGATTCATAGGTTTGGAGCAGGGCCTGAGAATCTGCATTTCTCAAAAGTTCGTGGGCAGTGCTGATGGTACTGATCCAGGGACCACATTTTTGCTTTCCAAAACCAGGGTGAACATCAGAATCACCCAAGGAAGCATGTTAAAAATACGGATTTCTAGGCCTCACAGCCAGAAATTTTGATTCTGTAGGTTTGGGGTAGGGCCTGGGAATCTGTGTATTTAACAATATGCCTAAGTGTTTCTAAAATTTCTAGAATAACTCCTTTTGGGATCTGCAGGTGTAGATTCTCTGAAGTTGAAGAACTCTCTGTAGGGTGAGTCCTGCCCTATATTCATGTAGTGATATATGGCATAGAATAATAGAATCATGGGTTTGAGAGAGATCATCTGGTTTGTTAATTTAGTTTTCAAAACTCAAATGACACGGTGGTTGGGTAGATTATTTAATTTTTTGTCTTGTACCCTAGGAATGAATGGAGGTAGTACGAGATAAGGTCAAGAGGAGAATGGAGCAACCTATGTAACCTCTGAGGATGGTGCCTAAGGAGAGAGCTGGCAGAGGTGGCAAAATTTGCCTCTGGATAATGAATCAGCAGTTGGAAAATATCGCTCCAATCTAAAAATTGGTTTTTTACTTCTTGAAAAAAACTCTGTAATCCTACATACTATGTTTTCATTAAAATCTTCAATTGCTGAGAAACTGATGAAAGTTAAGGGAACAGTTCTTTTCTCCAAAAATTGGAACATAATGGTAAAAATAGTTTGCATAATGACCAACATGTCAAGCTCTAGCGAACACTGTATAAAGCCTTTAATTTAAAATTTTGTTTCTTGCTGTGTGATGCTCTGACAGAAAATTTCAGCAGTGTAGGTATCTGTTGGCTGTGCTGTTAGGAAAAAATTATGCACTCATTGTGAACTCATATCAACCATAATTTAGTCACGTGAAAGCTCAAGTTCACCTGGGCTGCGCTGCTAAACAAACGGCTGGGATGTCAGGCAGGTACTTCCACATACACAGTAATTATTTGACACAACGTATTTCCCTCCCCAGTCAGGGACATTGGTGGTTCATTAGCAGAATTCTCACCTTCCATGTGGGATACCTGATTTTGATGCCCAGCCAATGCGCTTCATGCGCAGCCACCACCCATCTGTCAGTGGAGGCTTGTGTGTTGCTGTGATGCTGAACAGGTTTCAGCGAAGCTTCCAAGCTACGATGGACTAGGAGGAAAGGCCTGATGATCTGCTTTGAAAACCAACCAAGGAAAACCCTATGGATCACAGCGGTCTGATCTGCAGCCAATCATAGGGATGGAGTAGGATCAGAATAGCAATTTGCTGTGTTGTTTATGGAGTCCCTGTGAGTTGGGGGCCAACTTGATCAATGGCAGCTAACCACAACAACATTTCTACACATTAATAAAGAAGTTCATGACAAGTGGAGAAAGAACTGGACTTGGAGTCCGATAACCTAGTGCCACCTGGAACTTTGCTGCGTGCTTGCTGAGTGAGCTTGAAAGTCACAATGACCTCTTTAGACGGATTCCTCCACTGTCAGATTGAAAGGGTTTTCAATCAGATGTTGGGATCAGATGATCCTTCTTAGAAAACGCTTTGCAAACAGAAAGTGCTGTGCTTGTTTAGAGGATTATTAATGTATTCATTGATAGACAGACAAGATTCAAGCCTGAAAGTCGGAAACTTGCCCCTGATACAAAGGATGCAATCAGAACATGTTTATTAAACCTGAAAGAATGGAATGAGGAAAAGAAAATATTATTAGTTTAAAATAAATACATTAAATGCTTTTGAGAGCAGTACTAGACAATAGGTAAGAAATGAACCAAGTATATGTTTTGCAGAAGGGCTTAAATATCTTTCCCAGATATATGAGTTAAAACTTGTTGCTGGCAGTCTTGGTTGTAGACATTTACTTTTTTCTACCTTTATGAAGCTGTCTCTGTTAACAAGATAACTGTATTAATGCCATAGTAAAAAATTTAGAAAATCTTAATGACATTTAAAATTCACTTATAGTTTATTCAGGGTAAGAAGAGCCCTTATCGGAACTGTATTAATAATTTTTTAATGCTGAATAAAAAAGGACTCTGGTATAGTTTTATTTATATGTTGACGTTTCTGTAGCCTGTAGGAGGGGACTGTATCATTGTTCATTTCTCACTGGTTGATTTCACTAGGTGCTAAAGGTTGTACAAAAGAAGCAGATCTTCAGCCTGTGCCCTCAGCTAGATGCCTGAACAACTGGAAGGATAGCAGGTATCTTTTATAGAAATGTTTAGTAAGTGGCCTCAGCAAGAGCAAAAAGTACAGATCTGAAGTATTTCCGTATTGGTAGGCATTATTTTAACGTGAGGTTGATTTATCAAGACCCATAAAGTCCATGCTCATGTATTTAAAGAGCTGAATGCCCCTGAGAAGCTTCTGTTTTAGTGGGGAAAACAGTTAGGCAGTTCCAGCATGGTGTGCTAAGCCCTGATGTGGTGGGAACACATAGGACAGACACCAGTCCGGCTGAGGTGGGGAGCTGGGGGTATGACAGGGAAGGCTTGTCAGAGGAAGTGACATCTACACTGGGACCTGAAGAATGAGTAGGAGTTGGAGTTCAGTGACTTGTGAGACTTGATTCTGAAAGGTGAGGTGGGCCAATCAGGTGCTGCTCTCAGGAATTTGAAACCTGAGAGTAAGGCAATCAGCTATGAGGCCTGAAGCCATAGGTGTGTGGTGAAGACAAGAGAAAAGGAGAGGCTGGGACAGCCTTGCTGGCCACATTCCAGCCTCCGTGATGAACAAGCAGAGAGGCCCACGAGCTGAAAGAGGAGACAGAGCAAAAGCTGAAAGAAGCAGGGCGGCCATGATGGAGACTCTGGCCCAGAGAGAGGGTGTTGCCTTGCTTCCTGGTGGCTTCCCCATTCTCCTTCCCAAGATGCCTTGTTTTATTAACACTTCTGCCCTTGGCTTCTATGAGTTTCGTCTATTCTCAAAACAACCTCGTCTTTACTTGAACTAGTTTGAATGGGACTTTGTGTCTTATGAGCCAGAAGATCCTGAACTCAATGGTAGGCCGGGGAATACACTGGTATCACTTTAGAAACAGTCTTGCCTTCTCTATTCCCAGGTGCTAAAGCAATGTGCTTTAGGGTTCCTATTGGGTACAAACCCTGGAATGCCCTCAAAGAGGGCCACACCTCTTGTTTGAACCTTCTAATCTGGTCTTATGGGATCCATAAGAGGCTATGCTGTGCCCTGCTGGAGGAACAAGCCACTGAGGAACACAACCTATTCAATCCACTGGGCTGGGAATTGCCTTGTGGTTTACTATAGCCAGCACTGTGACTCTGGGGGTTTGGGCCTGTTCCCAATCAGCCAACCTTGGTTTTATACCACTTTCCTTAAATGAGCCTCCTTTGTTTCACACTCTTGTTAATTGCAGCCAACATTTTCAAGCGCTGTTGTCTAAGTCCTTGGTCTTGATGCCTGCTTAGACATTGCTGGGATTTTCCATGATCTACTTGATTTTAATCTGTTATTGTCAGTCTATCTAAGATGACATTGTTGCAGCAATGAGGCTGTTTGACCCTTACAAAGTCACAAGGAAATAAAATCTAAGTACCACGATTTTCCCAGCTTCACCTTTGGACATTGGCTTGTTGAGGCTACTAGAAAAATTTTCAGATATATAAAGTGATAATTTTATTTTTTTCTTCTAAAAATAGAATTGAGCAAAAGGGCAATGGTTACTGTCACTTCACTATGTATGATAATGTCAGGGAAAAAGGAGTACGTGGGTGGGTAGAGGCAATAACAGCCAGTATGAGGACACCCCAGGTGAAGCTAGTGGGAAACCTCCGGTGAGATCGGGACTGAAATAAAACCCCATTGTTTGCAAAAAGAGGAAAACTAAACTGCTACCCAACTTGAACTGATCTGATTATCCATACTGGACAGATTTTAGAGCCAGAGGTGATAAAGAATTAGTCAGTACCAGAACCCATGTCTTCTGGTTCTTGAAATGACTCGAACTCTTAAGATAATCAGGAAAACAACTTCTCCTCTAACTCTACACACACCATCCACTTGGCAAGAAATGCAAGTGTTAGACGGGACCTTGAGCTCATCTAGCCTGCTCCACCATACTATCCGAAGCAAATATTCTCACTATAGCATCCTTGAGGAGTCAGCTTCTTTCCATAATCCCAAAGTCAGGTTGCCAACAAAGGAACATATACTCTTGCCCCATAATTTGAATTCCCTTCCCATACTACCTATTCTGGCAATGCACTACCAATTTCCAGTCAGAAACAGGAGCCATCTTTGACAATCCCCTTCCTTTCCTTCTATATCAGAATCAGAGTCCTGGTTTGGTTCTGTTTCTTTTGAAACAGCCTTTCTCCCCTTCCTTTCTTTCTGTTACTACTGCCTACCCCCTGTCCAGACCTTTATTATTTTGTGCTCTATTTATAAGTTTCACACCAGATCAATCTTCCAATCTCATTGATTTTGTCAGATCTCTCCACTTTCTGTTCAAAATCTCCCAAGAACACTACAGAAACAGCTTTTATTGTACGACCTGGAATTTAGGCTCTCCACAGCCTGCTGCAAATGGTGATTTCTCCAGCATTGTTTTGTAATTATTGCACCTCTGTAGTACATAGTCTGAACTATAGTTTTTACTGTTTTCAGAAAATATCATGTTCATTCATAATATGAAACCGTTTTCACTAGGTGACCCCTTCTGGGTCTGTCTGTTTCCCACCATTCCACCTATCTAAAGTCGGCCTAGATAATTGACACAATTTCCCATACTCCTCCATTCTTCAATAATCTCTCATATCGTGAACTTCCTTGGTGTTGGTGACACATAAACCACCCAACCACGAAACGCACATGTGTATGTGGTTATCACCATTGGAGTACAGGAACATGCAGGGCAGGTTCTGTACGTCTATTAAATTTAAGTGGGAGTTTTGGTTTTACTGAGAAAGGAGGTGCTGGTCGTAACTTTCTTTGGTTAGTCCTAGGGAAGGTTACTGACAGGGGAATGGGATGCTAAGGATGTTAAAGAGCAGGGAGCAGGTGATGCCTGCATCTGTCTATAATTGTAGCTAGTGCTAGTTAAGACCTGGAGGCCCTTTGAAGCATCAGTGCTAACTCAGGATTGGTGACAGCAAAAATAAGGGGCAGCCTAGGGAAGCAGATCAGATCACCAGTACCTGGTGAATAGAACAGAAGACGCTGAGCTACAATGAGGGGCTCCATGCTGGTCTTTATGGTGTTTGATATTGAGACTGGTGTCCTTGACAAAGTTAGATAATGTTCTTCCCCAAGAAGGAGGTAAGTAAATAAAACAGACCTACCCATTGTGCTGTTAAGGAGTTTTTCTCAGGCGAAAGAATCAGAGGGATCCCTTGGCTTTGAGCAGTAGTATTCTGATATATAACAAGCAATTGCTGCTTGTTTTTTGTGTTTGTTTTATTTTCATATGTACCTATCACAGGTATATTTCTATGACAAGGAAGTATTTTAGACTCCTGTTATTTCTTTGCTTAAAAGGTTTTCTTAAAGGCAAAAGAACAAAGCTCTGATTATGTTTTTGAATTTAATGCATTCTGGAAATTTAAAAAATTTTTCTTGATTAAGATAATGATTTGAATTCAAAGGGCCACACAATTTAATGAAGTGCCAGTTGATGAATGCCAATTCTCCTACAGCCATATTTTCCCTTTCCCTTGCGTGTACTCCTGTTATGAAGCTCTTTATTCTTTCCTGGCTACAATGAAAACACATGACTAAATTGTTTAAGTGTAATTCCTGCTTATCTTTTGCTGTGTATTCTATTTTGCTGACAAGATATTTTAATGACTTTCCTCCCATTAGCAGAATTTATGGTAGAAAACTACTTTTGCTTAAAAAAAAAAAAGAGCCCTGGAAGGGCAGACATTTAAAACTGATCACTTAGTTTCTGAAATTTTAGCAGAAATAAACAAGATGATTAGTTTCAAATGTAATTCATAGTCAGTGAGTTAAAAAGAAATACTGGAGTTGCTGATTACAGCTAGCTCAACTAGACCCCCTAAAATGTAATTTGCTTTTGAAGTGACTCCAAATGGCTTCTTTCTGCTTAAATTTGCAAAAATTTTCTCATGCTGTGTCTATATTTCAAAGAGTTGTAAAGAGTTTATTAGAAACATTGATCTGACTTCAAATACACTGGAAGTTATGGGTGTCTCTGAGTTTGGGCACAATATACATGAGTTGAAAGAGGACATCAGTTTGGGTAAATTCATAGGGCACTTGCAGCTCTATTGCCCTATTCCCCTAATGTTTTTCTTTTCTTTATTTACCTTTGAAAATTTTTATTAACCTTTAAAAATTTTTATTATGGATAATTTCAAACCTACACAAAAGAGAACAGCATAGAAAATCTCTATGTACCCAATGTCCACTTTCAAGAATTATCAACTGATAGCCAATCTGTATTCCTACCTATCTTCTCCTTCTGCTTACACTGAATTATTTTGAAGCAAAATCCAGAAGTTAAGTCATTTAATGTATCAATATTTTTGTATGATCTCTAAAATGTAAAGATTCCTTTAAATATATAACTTTCATGCCATTATCACATCTAAAAATATGAAGACTATCTCCTTAATATCACCAAATAACCAATTCAAGTTCCTTTTATTGTCTCATAAAATTTTTATAGTGTTGTTGTTATTAAGTGCCATCGAGTTGGTTCCAACTCATATAAACCCTGTGTACAACAGAGTGAAACGCTGCCTGGTCCTGCGCCATCGTCACAATCATTGCTGTGTTTGAGCCCATTGTTGCAGCCACTGTGTCAATCCATCTCATTAAGAATTTTCCTCTTTTTCGCTGACCGTCTACTTTGCCAAGCATGATGTCCTTCTCCAAGGACTGGTCCCTCCTGATAACATGGCTAAAGTATGTGAGATGAAGTCTTGCCATCCGTGCTTCTAAGGAGCATTCTGGCAGTACTTCTTCCGAGACAGATTTGTTCGTTCTTCTGGCAGTCCGTGGTATACTCAATATTCTTCGCCAACACCATAATTCAAAGGCACCAATTCTGCTTTGATCTTCCTTATTCATTGTCCAGCTTTCGTATGCAGATTTTTACAGTAGGTTTATTCAGATAAGGATCCAAACAAGTTCCACACCATATTTGGTGGGTATGTCACTTATAAACAACAGCAACAACAAAACCCGCCACCATAGAGGTGATTCTGACTCATAGAGACCCATAGGGTTTCCAAGGCTGTAAACCTCTAGAGAAGCAGACTGCCACATCTTTCTCCCAAGGAGCCGCTGGTGGTTTTGAACCGCCGACCTTTAGGTTAGCAGTCCAGTGCTTTAACCACTGTGTCAGCAGGACTCCTTAAGTCTCTTTTAATTATAGGTTTCCCCCTCCCTCTTTTCTCCCCACTTGTAATACATTTGTTGAGGAAACTGGTCATTTATTCCTGTAGATTTTCCCATGATCTGGATTTTGCTAACTGCATTCCCATGATTTTATTTAACATTTTGCTTTGTCTCCTGTATTCTTCAAATATTTTATGATCCCACTTATATGAAATATCTAAAATAGAAAAATGCATAGAGACAAAAGGTTATTAGTGGTTGCCAGGGGCTGGGGATAGATGGGGAGTTATTGCTTAAGGGATATGAAATTTCTGTTTGGGGTGATGAAAAACTTTTGGAAATAGATAGTGGTGATGGTTGCCAAACATGGTAAATGTAATTAATGTCACTAAATTGTACACTTAAAAATGGTTTAAATTGAAAATTTTATGTTACTACAATGTAAAGAAGAAAGATCATGGCCACCTTAACGATAGCATTCTAGAAATGTTGAATCTGAAGTTGGAAGTTAGTATGTATTAATGATTTTTTTTCTGTAGTTGTCTCATTTTAAAAAAAAAATTTGTTTTTGGTGAAAGTTTACACAGCAAATTAGGTTCCCATTTAGCAATTTCTATACATTTTGTTTAGTGACATTGGTTACATTTTTCACAATGTTTCAACATTCTCATTATTTCTGTTCTGATTGTTCTGTTTCCATTAGTCTAGTTTCCCTGTTCCCCCCTACCCCACCCTTCTCATCTTTGCTTTAGGGTAAATATTAACTATTTGGTCTCTTATAGATGATTTTTTGTTTTTTTTTTTTTCAGAAGGAGCACAGTACTCATGGGTGATATTGTCTATTTTATGGGCCAATCTGTTATTTAGCTGAAAGGAGACCTTCAAGAGTAGTTTCAGTTCAAAGTTTAAAAGTATCTCAGGGAGATAGTCTGGGGGGTTTCTCTAATCTCTACCAGTCCAATAAGTCTGGCCTTTTCTTATGAATTTGAATTTTGTTCTACAATTTTCTCCCATTCTATCTGGGACCATCTATTGTGACCCCAGTCAGAATAGTTGGTAATGGTAGCTGGGCACCATCTAGTTCTTCTGGTCTCGGGATAGATGAGGCCATGGTTTGTGTAGGCAGTTAGTCCTGTAGACTAATTTCTTCTTCAGATCTTTGGCTTCCTTTTTTCTCTTTTGCTCCAAACAGGTACAGACCAATAGTTGTATCTTAGATGGCCACTCACAATCTTTTAAGACCCAAGACGCTACTTAGCAAAATAGGATGTAAAAAATAAACTATATGGACTATGTTGTACCAATTGACTGAGTTGTCCCATGAGACAAGGGTCCTAAGCCTTCAAACCCAGTAAACCAATCCTATGAGTGTTTGGTTATGTCTGGGAAGTACCCATGAATATGCCCCCTATGTACTTTATTTTATATATATATATATATGAATATATGTGCAGCACACATAAACATGTATATGCATATGCCTACAGATACACCTATACATGCACATTTATATACACACATATACCGTCCTATACACATATATGCATACATATCTACCTATGTAACTACTCACATATTTTTTGGTTGTTACTGCTGTTGTTGCAGAATTGTATATGTTATAGCATTTACCAATAATGTCCCTTATTCTTATATATTCTTGTATACTTTTTAGTGTCATCATTAACCTTCATCAGATTGTGTACATTTCACCCACACTTGGTATTGCCTTTCCCGCCACCAAAAATAACAAGTGTCTACTATCTAGAGAGTGATTTCCACTCCCTCCCTCTCCCTCCCTGGTAAGCACCAAAGAGCATTGATTTCTGTATGCATGCCTATTTTTGCCTTTTTATAAAAGTGGGATCATACAATATTTGTCCTTTTTTGATTGAATTATTTCACTCAGCATAATGTCCTCCGGATTCATTCACGTTAAAAGATGCCTTGTGAACTCATCATTGTTCTTTATAGCTGCATAGTATTCCATTGTATGTGTATACCACATTTTGTGTATCCATTCATCCATTCATAGGCACTTAGGTTGTTTCCATGTTTTTGCTATTGTGAATAATGCTGCAATGAACATAGGTGTGCATATGTCTATTCGCATCACTGCTATGAGATCTCTAAGGTATATACCTAGGAGTGGGCTTGCTGGATCTTAAGGTGATTGTCTAATTTTTAAATGAATGTATCTGATTTAACATAATGACATAATTTTAAATACTAAAAATGAAGTTAAACAGATACTAATAGAATCAAGGCAGGGATGAGTTAAGAACTAAGATTTGAGTACAAAACATAATATGTATTTCTGAAATTTTGTGAAAATTTTTGTAAAATGCTAAAAATATTCTTACTTAAAAGGAACCCTGATGTAAATATTTCTGTAAATCAGTTTATAAATCAAGGGCTAACCCTGACCACCTTATTTAAAACAAAATCATGCCCCTTCTGCCCTACTCCTCATCAACTTTCTGATTTCCCTTTCACTGCTTTATTTCTTTCACAACACTTATTTTCTGAAATACCATGTAATTAATTTTGTTTGTTGTCTGCCTCCTTCAACTAGAATGTAAGCACCATGAGGTTAGGGTTTTTGTATGTTTTATTCACTGCTGAATCCCCCTCCTCCAGAGCTGTGCTTAACACATGACAGACACTCAATATACATTGGCTAATCCACTTTGACCTGTAAATGAGCATAGCTCCTCTTTCTAGTCTCTTTCACTTAATTTTTATTGAGTACCTACTATGGTTTGGGTACTTTTCCAGTTGCTGGGATTGAAGCAGTGGACAAAACAAAGGTTCTGGCCTCATGAACTTTGAGTCCAGTAAACCAAACCATGTGTGCATATCAGAATGAAGTGTTGATGAATGCTGCTTGGCAGCCAAGACAGAACTCTCAAATAAAATGATGACATTTGTCGCAAGTCCAGAAGCAATTGTAGGAGTAAGTGACCTGGATATATGAGGGAAAAGCATTTCAGGCAAAGGGAAAGTAGGTGCCTGACATATTAAAGAAGCAATAGAAAGACCATGGAATGAAACAGAGAGCCAGGGACAGAGTGGTACTAAGTCAGTGATACAGGAGTAGGGATGGGAAGAGGAGTACCAGATCAAGTTTCCTCTTTTTTAACTTCCCTAAAATCAGTTGGAGGGTTAATATAGGTAGGAGAATCAAAGAGTTGGTGTTTGAATTTTGCAAGATCTTGTCCAAGATTGGGAAGAAGCGCTAAGCCATATTAGCTTTTCTCTAGAAATATTTACAGATTGAATAAAGAGATTGTTTCTAATCTATACTATTTTTTCATAGCCTTAGAAACTTAAGACCTCACCTCAAGCTTAGTTTCTTCTTTATTACAAAAGAGCCCAGGTTGCATCTGTAAGGATTGTGGCCCTTAATGGGAATCACAATGAGAATTTTTATACAGAACTTGATCCATTCTGTGCCTCTCCATCATCTTCTCCTACTACTCACATTGTACCTGCACTAAGACTGAATTTGAGCATTTTATTACATCGTGTAGACAGTATTTAAAAAATTTAGTATTGGATTGAGTCCTTCGTTAGCAATAAATTTTAAAATGAGCTAATTTGCTCTTGACCATTGTGACTAGACTAATTGCCCCATTGGAATGTATATACAATAGAGATAAAGGGAATTAAAGCTGTGAAAGCTGATTATTCCATTTCCTTCTATGAATAGTTAATGTTTATACCCCAGGAGGACCATAGTCTGAAAATGCACTTGGGTTTTCCTTTATGACTCTTGTAGACTTTATGCTATGCTAAGCATGTTGGTTTGCACTAAATAGCGCCATAAATCAGGAAAGTAGCCAGTTTAATTTTGATTGTTTGAGGGGATTAATGCCGTTGGTTTTATTTTTTATAGTTCTCTATTTCCTGTGTCTTGTTGTGGTTTTCCTGTACAACAAGAAGAAAGATCAATGAATTTTATGTATGAATAACTTATATTGGTTTTTTATTATATTCTCACAGGGAGTCTTGAGATATGGGGTTATTTTTTATTATGTATTTTACAATTGTGTGGCACACTTGTAAACGGAGGATCTTGGGTGGCGTTACAGATGGGAGAGAAGGTGAACATTTGTCCTTATCCATCCTTCCAGCCACCCATCCACCCATCTTCTCCCACATCATTCCTCTCACGGCCAACACAAACCATGGACTACAGGTCTGGGACCTGGAAAGCAAGCCATATTCTCAGGTCCAGATAAGGACAAATCTGCAGCCTGACCAATGAAGATGACCACCAGTGACCACTTGGTAGAAATGGAGGGGTGGAGGTGAGGGCAAGGCTGATGCATCTCCTCACTTAGGAAGGCTGCATTTATCTCAGGGATCTCCTTCATGCCTGTTTTCAGCCTTGCTCTTGACTGACCCCATTCTCCTCCTTATCACATCCTCCTAGCAATTTCCTCACCAAAGAACAGACACCTGACAGATTCACAGAGATGGTGAAACAAACATATTTCTGTTTGTATCTCTCTCTCAACACACGTGTGTGCACATACACGTGCACGGCAAAGAAGTGATATAAAGACATTATTTATCTTTGTGTTTATATTCACGCCTCATTGCAAAATGAATTTGGAGCAGGTTACAAAAATGCCGACAGAACAGTGGGATAGACCACTGTATGTCCAAAAATGTGCAGAATGGAACCGGTCGTGCTTGATGTTGCCAGAAAGTCACCTTGTATCTAATTTTTCCCCTCTAACTATTTTCAAAGTTTTCTCTTTCTCTTTGGTTTTCATTAAAAAGTGTGACTTCCTTTGTATTTATCCTGCTTGGGGCATGCTTATCATCTTCAGTCTTTAAGTTGATGTTTTACAACAAGTTTAGAAACATTTGGGTCGCTATTTTTTCAAGCTTTTTTCTGCATCATTCTCATTTTCTTCTCCTTCTGTGCTTTCAGTGACACATTTGTTAGATGGCTTGAAATTGTCCCACCCATCACTGAGGTGCTCTTTATTTACCAATCTTTTTCTTTCTCTGCTGAAAATTGGATTATTTCTATTTGTTTTCTCACACGTCCAATCTACTTAACAAATCTAGTAAATTTTTAATTTTAAGTACTCTATTTTTTGTACCTAAAATTCTACTCTTTTTATAGTTCAAATTAATTCTCATTCTCTACCTGTTCATTCATTATTACTGTATTTGTAGGTTCTTGAACATATTTATATAGCATGTTTAAAGTCCTTTTGAGCTTTTTATAACATCTGAGTTCTATTTCTACTGACTAGATTGTATCTCAACTTTGGGTCACATTTTATTGTTTCTTCATATGTGTAATAATTTTTGATAGCATACTGGACATTGTGAATTGTCTATTGTAGATATTCAAAATTCTGTTATTTTCTTCTAAAGAATGTTGGTATTTGTCCTAACAGGTAGCTAAATTATTTGCTGATCACTTTGAACTTTGGTGACACTTTATTAGGACTAGTCACCTCATATTTAATTTTTTCTGTTTTGCCTCCGTCTGAGGGAAAGTCCTTAACCGTAGGAGTTACCCTTTAGTGTGAAGGTGTGGTCCTTCTGAGATTTCAGTGAAAAGGTCAAGGCATTTACCAAGCCCTCTGATTGGCAAGACTTAGCTCCAAGCTGTAATTCCCTTGTGGTGGGGATCAGGTCTGATTTCTGCTCAGCTTTTTCAAATTATTGAGTTTTGCTGGGCTCTTTTGTATTTACCGGTTCATGTAGTTCAGGTGACAGTCAAGAATTTGAGGATGCTTGTTTCTGGGATTTCCCTCGCCAATTTTCAGCTCTATGGTACCCCAAACTACATCCTCTAACATCTTAAGACAATGACACTGTGGTATTTCACTTGACTTCTAGCTGACCTGCTCTGCACAGACTGGGAGGAACTCTTAGGGGGTTAAGGTATATAAGTATGGCTCTAACCCAAAATATGTCCCTGCTTTCAAAGACTGAATGAATGTCCTCCAGCTTCTGCCTGATTATGGTCAGTCTCCAATGCCTTCAAATAATTGTTTATTATATTTTGACCAGGATTTATAATTGTAATCTGTGTAAGGGTTAGCTAGTAGCAATTACTGAAACTAGAATTCTCTACAGTTGCTCTTAAGAATAGATCTGGCTCTCTGCTTTGTTTCGGAAGCATTGAGTTTCTGTTCATGGTGATGGAAAATTTGGGAACGATTGTTGGTGATAATTACAAAACATAGTCAATGTGATTGATATTACTAAATTGTACACCTGGAAAACATGGAATTGGCAAATGTTGTGATATATATAGTTTTTCAACAATAAAAAATACATACAAGGATTAAATTTAAAAAAAAGGAAGAGATTTGGTTCCTTCTAGTTTTCCTCACCACTCACCCTGGTTGTGGGGGGTGCTTATTTAAATGCTTGACCTCATAGCTAATGGTAGTAGTACAGTTCAGGTTTTTAATGCATAGGCATGTTTTGGGAAATATTCATGTTTAATTATAAGAGAACTGCAGAATCATAACATTAAACTGCTTTGTTAGTAAAAAAAATGAATGTTTAGAAACGGAAATAGGGTAGGAAAACTCGCTAATTTATTTGCAGATGAATATAAAAGCTTCTCAACTGAGCATCCAAGTTCTAGAAAGGAAAATATCATGAATTTCTTTGAAAGAAGTTGGAAGTTAATTATAATCCTTTGGTGACACAATTATTTTCTGCTTTGAATTTTTTGTTGATACCATGTTTTTGTTAATGGAAGCATGCTGAATCATTCAGTGTGTCTGAATTTTTGGTAGGTAGTATGGTTTCCTTTTTTTCTTGCCCCCTCCCAGAAGCCTACCCTAAGTGCTTAGTGATACATATGAAGTACCTCTAATTATACCCCAGCGTCTCCTCTGGGATTTATTGGTACATGTATGTAACAAATAAAGATTTTCATAATTTCTGTTTTTCCTACCAAAAATTCGGTCACCTCGTACAACACCCTGTAAAAACAGTAATTTACAGCACAGACCTGTTTCTTCAGTTTCAAAGAGTCATAAAAGTATAGCAGCTTCCCAGTAATCCTCAGGGGCTGAAAAATTCATGGCTGCTATATGTACTGCTGGGCACAAAAGAGTTTTTAAAAAGTGGATAGG
The DNA here is from genome assembly GCF_000243295.1 of Trichechus manatus latirostris. NCBI lineage: Eukaryota > Metazoa > Chordata > Mammalia > Sirenia > Trichechidae > Trichechus > Trichechus manatus. The sequence goes on along the minus strand of NW_004444048.1, from coordinate 8,198,411 downwards.
AAATAAGGAAATAATAATTTTCTCCGTGTTGCTACTGTTGTTGTTATTCTTACTAGTGTAAGCACACTATGTGCTTTTTTTTTTTTTTTTTACAGCAGCACGTAAAAAAATCGGCAGAGCAGCACTTCTAAAATTACCTCATGGGGGGAAAGTGCAGTTGGCAAATAAACACAGAAGGTGTGTGTTATTTGCGTAAAGTTGTGGTAGATTTTGCCTATCCTTCTACGTTGTGGTGATTAGAACAAAATGGGGTGGGGGATATTAAAATAGCAAATTTTTTTTTTTCCTGGCGCTATCTTAATATTTGAAGCTGTTAAGCTAAATTTTTTCCAAGTCATTCTTTTTTGTCAATTATTAATATACCATTTGCAAAGTTATTTTCCTTTTTCTGGATCCGAATCTTATACAAATCCTTTTCCCTAAGGTTATATATAATATAAAATTCAATCATACCTAGAGTGCTTTGGTTGTCTTTTGATCTAGGCCTAGCAGGACATTTTCTACATCATTAAATTTTTTTTTATCATTTTATGTTTTGCCTTCATGAAGCAATCACATTTCCAAAAGGTAAAGTACTTAATGATAAAATCACTTACTTGCTCCTCTTATGTTTGCACCTTAGCTGGAAGACTCACTAAAGGTATTAATGGAAAATTAGATAATTGTCTTGTGGAAAAGGGAATTTTCAGATATCACTAACAGCTTTATTTTTTTATTGATTTTTACTCTTCTTAATATTCAGTAGAATTTCATAGTCAATATTCTTATTTGCTTTTAATAAAAATAATTGCCAGCTTTTAAACTGAAAAATTAGTTTTTGAGACCCAAGTTATTTTCCTAATTAAATGATCCATACTCAAAAGCAGCTCATTACCAGTTAGTCTCACTGTGCTTCTGAATTCTTTTTAAAAACATGCTACAAATGTCAAAAGACATATTTTAAAATTCCAGAAGCCATTTTGTCCTTCCTAATACCTTTCAGTACAGGAGAGCTGTAATTTAGCACCTAAAGGGATAAAAATAGCTAAAATAAGTCCTTCGACATAGAAAATCTATTGAAATTTGTTTATTGAATTAAAAATACAAAGGAAACCAAAATGATTGATTGACAAATTCTAAGAGTGATCTGGTTAGCCGTAAAATACATTGTTCAAAGGGGCTATAAAGGAATGGCAAATACGATAAACATAGCTTCTGTTTTGGGATGAGGTAGGCGGAGTCTGATTTTTTACACAGCAAATGTTGATGATACTATGGCTGTTAATCTTCGCTTCTCCCAAAACTATTTTAAGAAATAATTAAATATTACTCTGTAAGGTACTTGAAGATATTCAGGGAAAGAAAAATTGCATGTCTGATACATTTCAAACTTAATATGTCTAAAACTGCCCTCCTAGTCTTTCCCACAAACTTGCTCCCACCACGATTATCTCCATCTCAGATGAGAGAAAATCAATTCTACCTGTTCAGTCGAAACTTCATAGCATCGGTCTTGACTCTTCTCTTTCTCCAGAGCATTACATCCTGTTCATCACTAAGTCCTGTCAGTTACACCTTCAGAATATATCCACAATTAGACCGCTTCTCATCACATTCAACCTCCTACTTGGTGTCCCTGCTTCTGTGTTTCCATTCCTGATCCCACCCAGTTTATTCTCAACCCAGTAGCCAGAATGATTCTTTTAAAATATAAGTTGGATTAGGTCACTTTTCTGCTGAAAACCACCCACTGGCCTCCCATTATCTCAAAGTAAAGTCCAAAAGTTTTTGTTTTTTTTTTTTAATTGTACTTCACGTGAAGGCTTACAGAACAAATAGTTTCTCATGAAACAGTAGTACACATATTGTTTTCTGACATTGGTTAACAACCCCACAACAT
>NW_004444048.1:8148527-8187412 GCF_000243295.1 Trichechus manatus latirostris | reverse complement strand
ACCCTATAGGACAGAGTAGAACTGCCCCATAGGGTTTCCAAGGAGCGGCTGGTGGATTCAAACTGCCTACATTTTGGTTAGCAGCTAAACTTTTAACCACCGTGCCACCAGGGCTCCAGCTGGATCATAGGGTCGTTCTATTTCTAGTTTTTTGAGAAAGCACCGTACTGTTTTCCATAGTGGTTTTGCAATTTTATATTCCCACAAGCAATGTATAAGGCTTCCCATCTCCCCTCATCCTCACCAACATTTGTTGTTATCTGTTTTTTTTTTTTTTTTTTAATCAGTGCCATTCAAGCTGGGGTAAGCTGGTATCTCACGGTAGTTTTGATTTGCATCTCTCTAATGAGTAATGATTGTGAACATCTTTTCATATGTTTGTTGGCTGCTTGGATGTTCTCATTAGTGAAGTTTCTGTTAATGTCCTTTGCCCATTTTGTGATTGGGTTGTTTGTCTTTCTGTTGTTGAGTCGTTATAATTTTCTATAGATTTTAGAGATTAGACCCTTATCAAATAAGTCATTTCTAAAGATTTTTTTCTTAGTCTGTAGGTTATCTATTTACTCTTTTAATCAAGTCTTTTGACGTGCATAGATTTTTAATTTTTATGAGGTCCCATTTATCTATTTTGTCTTCTATTCATGCCTTTGTTGTTATGTTTGTTATTTTTACAAAAGATTAGGTCCCATAGTTTTCTCCTGAGGTTTTCCTCCAGGAATTTTATGGTTTCATGTTTAACCTATAGGTCTTTGATCCACTTTGAGTCAATTTTTGTGTATTGTGTGAGTTTATGGGTCCTGTTTCATTTTTCTGCAGGTGGATATCCAGTTTTTCAAGCACCATTTATTAAAGAGACTGTTTATGTCCCACTGAATGGAATTTGATCCCTTGTTGAAAATCAGTTGTCATAGATGTTTGGGTAATTTTTTTAAAATTTAACCAGAGTGATAATGAAATACATTCTGACATATAGTGACTGGCATCATAGGTGTTTACACAAATTTAACTGTACTAGTTCAATTTCCAAAAAAAAAAAAAAGAAACGATAGCAAAATTAAAAACAGAGAGAGAGAAGTAACCTAAATACTGTGGGTAGTTTGGTTGTCATTGCCCTCAGTGTGTATAGCCCTGGCATAGGGAAGGAGGTTAGAAATGTGGGTTTGTGCTTCTCTCAGTCAATTTCAGTTCCTATGAACCCTCATGGCATGAGCATCTTTCTGTGATGAATGGGATTTTACTATCTAAAGATATGCATTTTTCATACAACATGGCCCCTAAGAGCAAGCCAATTACTTTATTTGGTACTCAGACAACCATCTGTCCAAATTTGGAGAATGATCTATCTCTTTGGAGATTCTTTAGAGTTGGTATGTCTCTCTCTACTATCCAGCCTTTCTAAAGGATTTTCAAGAGTAATTTTGACTCTACCTGATTTTGCTTCATTTGCCAACTTTCAAACCTAACCCCTGTACAAAATATTACTCCAGATTAATCTATAAGCACCATGGTACCTGTAGGTCCTATTTCTAGGACATTATCTGAATTTATGGTCTTTCTAACTTAAAAAGGAAATGGAAAAAGTAGATGGTTCCAAGTAGAGTCACAAAGATAGTTAACCCATATGGGAGATGAATATGTAAGAAAGACTGAATCACTGTACTTATTTCTGTTCGGGTGAAGACGGTGGATGGATGTCCTAATAAAAAGGTCTCTAAATGAACAATGGCTTTTTTACACAGAAAAGGGTGGCCAGCTTTTCTGTATCTCCACTGAGTATACAACAGCAGGAAATGTTTAAAATGTAGCATAAAGGATTTATCTAAGATACAGAAAAGGTTTTCTGTTTGCCAAACACTGAAATGATTTCTTGAGAGAAGTTATAGAATCTCCTAAGGTGGATATTTTTCTTTTTAACCTCATTCTGTCTGAAATAGTTTGTCAACATTTTTCAAAGTATCTCCTAGCATTTTATGGGCTGTTAAGGGAAGTTACTCAAAATAAAGATTCTGTTATCAAATGCATTTCGAAACACTAGGTTGGACAAACCTTATACAGATTTTTTTTTTTTTTTTTTTTAACTGCAGGGCTTTGCAGAGCCTTTACTGTATTCTATGTTTTGTGAGTTTCCAGAGGGGGTGGGGAATTGTATAGTAAATAGCATTTCTAAAATTTATTTAAACATGTAACCCAATTTTCTGGAGGCTTCTTTTAAGATTGGTGTTCTGTGTTACTTTTTTTGAAATATGTTGACCCAGACATTTGAAGGTGGTAGATAAATTAAGCTGACTTTTGATTTTCTCTTCCAGTGTGATGTTTAAAAAAATTCTTACTTGTCATAATCCTGCTCTCAAAAAGAACCAAAAAATCTTCACCAAGATATCCTTTTTTAAAAAAAACACCTAAATAAGGATTCCTTTGGAACAATATCTTTTATGATTTTAGACATTTTCTAGTGAGCTACAGTGGAGTGACAACAATGAATGTTTGGAACCAGAGACAGAATTATGGAGTCTTAATCCTCATTCTGAGTTCTGGTGGCACGAACAGTTAAGCACTTGACTGCTAACCAAAAGGTTGGCAGTTTGAACCCACCCAGAGGTTCCAAAGGAGAAAGACCTGGAAACCTGCTTCCATAAAGATTACAGTCAAGAAAACCCTATGGGGTAGTTCTACTCTGTCACATGGGGTTGCTATGAGTGGGAATCAACTCGATGGCACCCAACAACAATAACAAAAAATCCTCATTCTGGTTTCTGGACACGTTATTTTTGGTACCAACAGTAGAGGTAGAACCATAATTATAGATGCACATGTTGACTTTTGCTACAGTAATGAGTTTGGCTGTGCAGTCTCACAATGAAATGAGAAATACTACATGGCCATCCATGAAATGTTATAATTTTGGGAGGTGAGTTTCACCTGGCATTTCTTACTCACCACTATAATACATGACAGTTTCCCCATGTAAAGTCAAAGTATTACCTTATGTAACTCTTCACATACTCATAGTTAATATAGGAAACTCTCAAGTTCTTGAGTGAATCCTTTGGGAACTACCTAAACATAATTGGAAAGGTATATTGGGGAGAAGTTATCTCCGCATCTGCTTAGCTGTTAATTCGAAATGAAGCAAAAAAAGGAAACAGGAGGGACAATGAGGGAAGGGACCTACAGAACGAGATGATGTATTTTCTCTGTGGTAATTTAATTTTGTATATGTGTGAAATTAAGTTAACTTTAATGTATACTGTCCACCACTTGTTGTCAGTTTATCGTACTATGGTGGCTGGCCTGTTGCTGTGATGCTGGAAACTATGCCACCAGTATTTCAAATACCAGCAAGGTCATCTGTGATGTACAGATTTCAGCAGAACTTCCAGACTAAGGCAGACTAGGAAGAAAGGACTGCTGATCTACTTCCAAAAATTAGCCAATGAAAACTCTTTGGATCAGAACAGAATATTGTCTGATATACTGCTGGAAGATGAGCTCCCTAGGGTGGAAGTCACTCAGAATACACAGTGGCTCCAACCATGGACTGGTGCGTGCTGACAATCGTAAAATGACAAAGGACCAGGTAATGTTTTGTTCTGTTGTATATGGGGTCACCATGAGTGGGAACCAACTGAACAGCAACTAACACCACCCCCACCATACAGCTAGGGGTTGTTAGTTTGCATTCGAAGTACCCAAATCAAGAGTTCATGCTTTTAAGGGGCCTAGAAAATCACTTCTAATATTGTTGTCAAAATCCATACCAGAGGTTTGTTCTTCAGTATGAGGGTTGATAGAAAACAATTTTATATTGGTGAAATAATGAGTTATCAAAATAAATGGTTGGCTAGAACAAGTGTGCAGGCACTGTCATCCTTAGATGAAAAAGGTTCAACATTGGCAAGCCCAGGAACCTTACACAGCCAGAACCTGAACTACGTTTGGTCCCGTGTTTCTGCAGAGAAGATTGTATCGACTGACCTGATGAGAAGGTGAGCTGATCTTCTCTCTGAATATTGGTCAGTCTCCTCAGAGCGGATCTTTCACACGAGGCCCTTTTAGGAGACCCGGAACACAGAGTGTGGACTTCCTGAGCTAACAAGAGCAAGTGGTGTAGGACTCCTTTTGGATCCACTTGCTCATAAATGTTTACGTTGTTGCCAGAATTTTGTCTAAGACTCACTTTCATGGTTACATCTCGTCTGGTTTTATCATCAGAGGCTACCAGGTTTTACAAAGGATTTGGCCATTTTTAAATGTTCGATATTGCCTAGGTCAGTTCACAATGGGAGGCTTTTGGTATTCAATATTAAAAAACAATCCACAGGAAGAAAATTGGGATTTCCTTGAACATTCTGTCCTTTCCAGTATACCACCAAATCAAAAAGTAAACCCTTTGCTGTCAAGTTGATTCCAACTCATAGTGATCCTATAGGACAGAGTAGAACTGCCCCATAGGGTTTCCTAGACTGTAATTTTTACAAAAGCAGACTGCCACATCTTTCTCCTGCAGAGTGGCTGGTGGGTTTGAACAGCCAAGCACTTAACCACTGTGCCATGAGGGCTCCTCCTAGTATATCACAGTCCTCTTTAATTTGGGTTAGTTTCATCTGGTGTTCTGTATCCTCTAGATTTAGGTCCTCACTACAACAACGTCTTTGCATGGGAATAATTCAATGCCAAGGATTGTTGGCAAAACAATTTTGCATCCCTCTTTTTTTTTTTCCTGTCTGAAACTCTTAAAAGTCTTAAAGGAATTTTCCAGGGGAGAAATAACTCCAAATTAGTAATGGGTTTTCATTCATACTTTAATTCAATTTTAACCAAAAAACAAAACAAAACCCTTTGCCCCTGAGTCACTTCCAACTCATAGCGACCCTATAGGGCAGAGTAGATCTGCCCCATAGGGTTTCCAAGGAGCAGCTGGTGGACTCCAACTGCCGACCGTTTGGTACTCAGCCAAATGCTTAACCACTGTGTCACCAGGGCCCCAATGCAATTTTAAGACTTATATAAATCATAGAAACAAAGTTTTCTCTCTTTTACCTACACTTAAGATATTTAGGATGATGCCATTTGATAGACAGCAATCCTTCTATCGATGCGTCTTCCATGTGGTGAAACAGTGAATAAGTATGTGAATGTCTGAATTCAGAAAAATACAGATGTTTGAACCATTTTAAAAGACGACCTATATTAAATTTTATTAAAGTTTCTATTTTTAACTATGGGAGGTAGGCTGTTTGAAGGCACAGTTAAGAGCCAAGGAAGATGGTTATTCAATCAAGTGAATTTTCTCTGAAAATAACTTTTTAACCACCCCGTAGGAAGCTAAATAATCTATCATGCTTTATCACATGTACTCAGAAGTAGGAGAGTGGATCTTGTCCAAAGATCTTGTCCAAAAAAATATCTTGCGCTATATTTTGACTTAGAAAATATTTTGCTTTTTAGATGAATATATTGATTGATAACAGGAATCAACTACACTATTAATAGTAGTTCCCCTCAAAGCTTAGTTATACAAATAAATCTCTCACATCTTTTTTAGCTGCGAAGATAGATGCTCACTAGATTTATTGTTTATTGTTCCTTTCATATAAAGTAGAAGTGAAGTAAGCCAGGAATTTCTCTACAAGTTTGTTTGATAAAGCATGGTGAATTATTATCTGCTTGAGCCCTGGTGGCCCAGTGGTTAAGAGCTATGGCTGTTAACCAAAAAGTCAGCAGTTGGAGTCCACCAGCTGCTCCTTGGAAACCTTACGGGGCAGTTCTACTCTGTCCTATAGGATCACTATGAATTGGAATCGACTTGACGGCAAAGGTTTGCTTTGGTTTTTTGTTTTTAGGAAATGTTGCTCTAAACAATTTGGATCTTCATTAAGTGAGTGAAATCGTTTGGAATGTTTGGCTCTTCTTGTTGATTTTAGATTGTAAAATGAAGGCATCATTTTCTATCTTTCAAAATTAAGTGACAGATGAATCAGAAGTCAGTCCTTGAGCAAAGGTGACTTGGAGGTTTTGGTGGATAAATGTTTTCTAAAGCAGTACTGAGCAATGGTCATAGGTAGAAGGCCACTTCTGCCAGGCACACACATTCCATAGTAATAAAACTGAATGTATGCATCTAATCTACACAAATATATGTTAGCTACCTTTTCATTTTTCTCTGCCTCTGTTTCCTCCATTTCACTAAAGCCGGCTTCACTGATGACTCTGCAAGTGTAATCTCAACGGATAACTTGAACTTGCTTCATCATTATCTATGATTTTGACCAGATTTTCATCAAATCCCAACAGAAGGGTTGTGTGTAGCTCTTGCCTCCCACCCACACTGGGTCATGTGTGAAGTTGTAGCTCTGGACCTAGAATTCTGTGATCCAGATGTTATCAGAGCTATACTCATCTCCTGTGCTGCCAACCAGGGCTGAGATGTGGTGAGAAAAGTGCAAGGCCTGGGCCCCTACGTAGCCTCTGAGTTGCTGTGCTCCCTTTTCTTCCCACTTGGCTCTGGATCAGCTCTGAGCACAGGACTCTGATTTTGCTTTGATTTTGTCTCCTTTGTTCTCACGGGTTGCCTTGTGTAGTGCCTGTCTAATGTTCTGTCTAGTGTTCACCTTGTGGCCATAACCTTCTCTGAAGATAAGGGGGTCTGGCGAGGTCCTGGTGCTTTACCCAATCTCCTACTTGATTCTTAGTTTTCACAACTGGCTTTGTTGCCTGCCACATATGATGTTATGGTTTGAATTGTGTCCTCCCAAAACATGTGTTGAAATTCTAACCCTTCTACTTGTAAATATGACCCTGTTTGGAAGTAGGGGTTTTCTTTTGTTATGTTAATAAGGCCATACTAGTAGAGTGGATCCTAAACCTGATCACTTCTGAGTTATAAAAAGAGCAGAATAGACACAAACAATCACACAGGGGAAGATGCCATGTGAAGCAGACACACACGGCAGAAGCTTCGACAAGCCCAGGAACTCCGAGGATCGCTAGCCACTAAAAGCTCAGATAGACAAACCAGGATGACCCTCTAGGAGCCACAGCCTTAATTTCTGACTTCTGGCCTCCTGACCTGTGAGAAAATAAATTTCTGTTCTTTAAAGCCACCCACTTATGGTATATTTCTGTTACAGCAATGCTAGGTAACTAAGACATATCAATACATCTCTCTTACAGCAAGACCACTGTTTAGATTTTCAAGCTTTGCCAACCTGAGTGAATACCCAGCACTGAATGCTCCGAAAGTGGGACTGAGCACCCAGCCACCTTCTCCCAAGTGAGCCCCTAAAGCTGAGTGGATACCCCTCCCCACATCTGTCTGGTCTCAGCTCACAGTCGCCTCCCACAGCAGCCTTTTGTTGCACTATTACAAACGTATATGTTTATATTTGCTTGTGCACATATACGTGCGTCTATTGTGGCAAAATGAGGCTTCATATTAACTTTGGACCAGAGCTCTAATAGGTGATTTTATTTTCTACAGTCGTGGGAGAGAGTGAGTCAAAATACCCTCTAACAAAAGAACTCAGGCCTTTGCAGTTGCTGTTTCCTCTGCCTGGAATGTTCTTCTGCTAGACAGTTGTATGGGTTATTCTCTCATCTTGATTCAGGTCTATACTCAGATATCCCCCTCTAAAGAAGCCTTCCCCAACCACTCTGTCTAAAACAACATCTGTTACCCCACATAACCTTGCATTGATTGTTCTCCATCACAGCACTTATAACTACCTGACATTTTATTATGCGTGTGTTTGTTTGTTGTCTAGCTCTCCACTAGCTTGTCAATTCTGTGGACTTTGTTTTTTTATTACCGTATCCCCGATGGCAGGACAGGAACTTGCACAGAGTGGGCATTCAGTAAATTTATCTTGAGCGAGTGAGTAAATGGATGCATAATTCATATAACTGTAGACTAATTAACACAAGGCATGTGAGTTTATGTAGCACTTAATTTGAGAGAGTTCAGTGTCTTAGAAACCAAACCAGTTGCCATCAAGTCTATTCCTACTCATGGTGATCCCTTGTGTGTCAGAGTAGAACTGTGCTCAACAGGGTTTTCAATGGCTGATTTTTTGGAAGTAGATTGCCAGGACTTTATTCCAAGGCAGGTCTGGGTGGATTCAAACCTCCAGCCTTTTGGTTAGCAGCTGAGTGCATTAACCGTTTGTACCACCCAGGGATTCCCAGTGTCCTATAACCATCATTATATGACTTTAGTGAAAAATAAAATTTCCTATAACAAATATGTTACAAAGTTGAGAGGCCATGACAAGATTACACTCCTGGGAAATCAATACAAAATTTTATAGAGTAAAGAATTGAGTATTAAAGAGAAACGTTATAGTTGTGATGATAAGTAATGGAGTATGTATGTACTTAAAGTTTAAGACCTTTGTCCCACTTGGCCGATTTCCAGCTGTGCTGTTTGTTTGTTAGGCTTCTGTGGTCCCTGGAATGGGAATGTTCTCTAGCCTTCTCTTGCTTTTCTTCCTGAGAAAGGCAATTTCAACTGAGTATTTGAGAGCTTATATTAAAATGAATGAGAGAAGAAATTAGCATCCACTTTTTTATGCCTAAGATAAAATGTTGTGACTAGTGCACATGAATGTGTCTCCTCTTCCAGATGTTGAATGGTAGCATAAGCAGGCAGTCCTTATAAAATAGTCAAACAGACTGATAGGTAAGGATCTCATATTCTTAGCACATCCTGTAGTTACATCTCTGTAGGTTATGGAGTGGCTGTGTCTGCATTTAGCTGGCAAAGTGAAGCAGTGAGGCCCTATGGTAGACACCCTCAGGGTTGCAATCTACCTAAAACACCATGGCAGAGTCTTACCTGGCAGCCACCAGATCGCTGTGTCTCCACTGATGGCAGAGTGCACGTCAGCTACATAATGGTCAAGCAGCAGACAGGCTGAAATTATTTCCCATACTTGAGAATAGCTTAGGGATCCAAAGCCAGATGAACTGTGGGAAGAGGACAGGCTTTGAGTCAGCCAAACCTCACAGTGAAACCCAGCCTTGCCTCTCATTGGTTAGATGAACTTGGCTAGATTATTTAATATCTTTGAGTCATAATTTCATTTGTAAAGTAGGATTCATTGTACTTACCTGGTAAGGTTACCATGAAGGTTCATTCAAACTGTGTAAATAAACTATCTGGCACATAGTAAGCATTTGGGAGATGCTCGTTTTTCTTCTTCCTCCACCAGTTGTTTATCGTGTTTTGTTTCTGCTTGTTTGTTTCCTTTGACATGCTTATCTCTCATAGCACACAGACAACTTACAAAAATTGGAAGGGACTTTACAGGTCATTTAGACTAACTCCTCCTTCCATCTCCGTTTTCCACCTTAAACACACACAGACACAGACAGACACACACACACACACACACAAAATTTTCTACTTCCTTTCTCATTTCTGGTCAAAATCATAGATAATGATGAAGGAAGTTCATGTTATCTGGCACTCCCCGGCTCTTCATTAATCCCTGCAATGGTTTCTTTCCAACTGGAGAATGATTTCTTCAGCAGTCATGTTTCTAACTAGCTAAGCACCTTCCTCCTCCTCTCTAGCAATTGTTTAACCTAAATCATGAATGGGATTCAGAGCTAAACTATGTCCATTTCCCACCTTGCCCTTTCTAGAGGAATGATTTTTAAAAGAGCTTTGCCTTGTTTCCTTTTGGACATTTAAAATCATATCAGCAAAATATATCTCAAATTTTTAAATAGAACTATGAGTTTGTTTATTCATATTTATAGTAAAAAAAAAATCTGAGAGCTGGAGTAGCCTGCCCATTTAACCCATTCATTTACCTTTCATGAATTTTCTCTTCCCTTGCACTTATGAGTAAAATATTATAATGCACGAAAGTGAGGAAATGATAGAGCAGGCTTGAATGTATGTGGATCAGCGCTCATACTACTGAGATCCTAAAACCCAGCCGTTTTCTCTCCTAGTTCAATTTTTACCTATAGCCTTCAGAGTAAAGAAAAATTTGCATCTATCTCCAAACCAGATCTGCTTTTGAGAATCAAATCCCTTGTGAACTGTGTTTATGGTCATGGGGAGAGCTATCCTTATGCCACTCTTGCAGTGTGGTATTGGGGCCATTTGGGCCTGACTATGAGTCAAAATCAACTCGACAGCAATGGGTTTTTTTTTTTTTTTAATGTTCTCATTGAAAGACGTGGCAATAGTGATTTTTCTTATTCTCTCTACCTTTAAGTCTGTCCCAAGATTCCTACTGTCTCCTGAATTGCTGATGTTGTTTGAATCCTAAGAGGTTAATTTTGCGTTTGATGTCATAATAGCCGTAAAAATGCAAATCCTCTTCTTACCAGACTGTTAAAGGAACTGAGTTCAGTCTCATTTGGTGAATAAAAAGCTGTCTCAGACTGATGCTCAGCCTTACTGATTTTTATACAACATTTTAAATTCTCTATGACTTTAGTATCTATAAACAGAGTGGTTCACGTAAGTGCTGAAACCTAATAGAAGTGGAAGGGTGCTGAAGTGGGACCGTAGTGCATTCCAAAAGCAACGAGAGTCAAACAGGTGGAGTCTGTGTGTGGCATTTGGGGGACTGAGAAGGAAAGTGAATTAAAAGTTGAGAAAAATCATAGGCCCAACAGTGTGGGTGAAGTAGGCAGATGGACTGCACTCTGTACGATGCCACAGAAAGAGTAAGTCAAGGGCTTAGAGCTGCTCCAGTTCTTTATCTAATCTTCCTCCATCTCTCTCCATTCTAGTCTTCCAATCATCTGACTTGACTTCTGAGTTACTGTTTTGGGAACATGACCAACTCCTCCATCCTTCTGATGTCATCCTTATTAGCACCATCATTGGTGACATCAGCAAGTGTAAGGATTTTTGTGGATTCAAATTTTGTGATGCGTCAGTAAACTCAACCTTCTAAGTTACTCAGTTAGCAAGCCCCTGATTCATTTTCTGTGAACAACAGCAAAGCTACTAGGCTAAAGAAAATTCGTAAAGCCTAAGACAGCTCCTGAGTTTTGTTATCAGAAGATTTGTGCAGGCTTGATGCTTGCTGACTTTACATTTGTGATTAAAAGGATTCGTGAGGGACTCACAGATCTAAAATGCATAGCAGTTTTGAATGAGGATAGTTAATACCCACCTCTATCACATTGCTGTGAGGATCAAATGGGAATTTGTTTAAGTACCTGGCACAAATTTAGATTGTTATGCTGTGAGATTCAGGCATGGGAGTCACTTAGCTAGTCAGTGACCCATCTGATGGCCCAGCATCCATCTCACTTAAGTGGGATTCTGCATATACCTCTCATGGATGTCCAAGAACTGTGCAATCAGATGACGTATGGTGGGTTTCAGTTGGTACTTAGCATTCTCAATTTAAAAACTCTTCTTGAATAATGAAAACAATAAATATCTCTGAACATGTTGATTCCCCTAAGCAAGGATGTTATTATGGTCATCAGAGACCAAATAGTAACAAAGAGCAATGAACACGAAGAATTTTAAATGACACTGTATATTAATGAAAAATGTCTCTTGCAAGTGTCAGTTCTGCCAGACCATTATGAGACACTCCTTTGTGCGAAAGGCCTGAGGACTTGCCATCTCAACTTCACGTTCTATCTACTATGTATCAGCAGGTTATCAGAGGTGAAGGATTACTTTAGTGGGGAGTCCCATAAAGGCCACGTTGTTATTGCTCTTGTTAGCTGCCATTAAGTTGGTCCCCAACTCATGGCAACGCCATGAACATCTGAATGAAACTATTCTGCGCAATCCCCATGGTTAGGGACCAGATTGTTGTGATCCATAGGGTTTTCATTAGCTGATTTTCAAAAGTAGATGGCCAGGCCTTTCTTCCTAGTTTGTCTTTATCTGGAAGCTCTGGTAAAACCTGTTCAGCATCATAGCAACACTCAAGCTTCCACTGATAGATGAGTGGTGGTTGTGCATGAGGTACATTAGCTGGAAATCAAACCTGAGGTTCCTGCATGGAAGGCAAGAATTCTACCACTGAGCAATGCCCCTAAAGTTCACATTTATGCCTGAAAATCCCAGTGATAAATGTGCTGCTTAAATTTCTGATTTTTCCTAACATATCACATTTTTGTTGAGTACTTACTATGAATGTGCCTGGTCCTGAGGTAACAAATTTGAATATATGGTATATCAATGAGAAAAATAGCCATATACACAGGAGGAAAACAGAGAGGTAAGGGCAATGATAGAAGTTTGAAGTTTGCACAGGGTGTTGGAAGTTCCCAGAAGAGGGACATCTAACCTGGACAGGGGGGATAAGGGCATGAAGTACTCAAAGACAGTTTCATGGGAAAGGAAAATTAAATCTTAAAGGATAACTAGAAGATCTGAAATGCTCATGATCTATTTGCTCAAAATCACCAACTGTCTCACTGTAGCATAAAAACACATACGCACTGATATTAAGGGTCTATCTTTCCCACCTGGGTTGTAACGGATGGTCAAGGGGAAGGAACAGTATCTGTACTGCTGCAGGCACAGGAGTAGCAGCAGGAAAGAGAGAAAACCTCAAAGGGGAATGCTGTGACCCTAAATGCAGACTTAGGGTTTGCCTCATACCTGTTGGGAAGCCCAGATCTGAGCAGCTGCATCTAATACATGTCAGTGGGGAAGATGATGAATTTTCAGAATATGAAGCCTTTGATGTGAATTCCGCAGAGTCTAAATAAGCAGAGATTCAGCCATGCCAGTTGTTAGCTTGGCAAATGCCTTAATCTTAGAGCTGAAGGCAGGAGCTTTACTGTCATCAGCTTCCTTGAAGATTGATAAATTGCATGCAGACAGCTACAGTCTGGTGCTGCCAAATAAATCTTTAGGATTGAAATATAACTGGGCAATGTGTAAACTATGAGAAACACCCGTACACCCCAAACACATCAGGATCCTGTTTAGAGTTATCAATGTGATATTAGAAATGATAACAATAATTAATATGATGAGGCCTATTTTCTGCCTCCATGGGAAGGGCTCAGCCTGCAGTGGAGGGAGTATGGTATGAGGTAGGGGGTATATTCTTTTCGTGCATAGTCACCCCCTCACTACTGGCCACAACCATGTTGTCTGGGGAAAGTGTGTGTATGTGGGAATATATGTGGATATGTGTGTGTTTGTCTGTCTCTGTCCTTGCCTGTGAAGGCATATGTGGATATGTGTGTGTGATTGTTTGTCTCTGTCTTGTCTGTATCTATGTGGGGCATGTGTATATGTGTGTGTGTATCTGTGTCTGCCTTCGTGAACATATGTGGGCGTGTGTGTGTGTCTGATTGTCTGTGTCTGTCTTGTCTGTATCTATGTGGGGCATGTAGATATGTATAAATATGTGTGTGTATATCTGTGTCTACTGTTGCATACATATGTGGGCATGTGTGTGTGTATGTATGTGTGTCTGTCCATCTGATTGTCTGTATCTGCCTTGTCTGTGTACCTGTGGGTGGGGTGTATTATGTACCTGTATGTGTCTTTGTGTACGTGTGTGGGTGTATGTGTAACTGTGTCTGATTGTGTCTTTGTTTATATGTGTGTGTGTGTGTGTTTTCTTCCCTGGACCCCATACTCTGGAAGCTGAGTTTCCAGGTTACACAGAGGCCCTGGGGCTGTAATTCCTCTTCGCTTAGCTGCATGTCCAGATGTGTGGCTGTGCTACTGGCAGTTGAGCGACTCTCTGGGCTTACACTTGGTCACCTTGGAGACTCTAACAGAAAGGTTGAGAGAAGATATATCTGTCTGCAGCTCAGGAGGGTACTCTTCTGTGTCCTCCAAAGCCAGAAAATGAAAATCATCCCAGTAATTCCTGCTTCAGGGAATCTATTGATATTCTACCAATTGTTTTCACAGGTTTGCTGTGAGGTAGGATAGGCCAAGAATCAGCTTTTTTTTCCTTTTTTTTAACATACATATAACAGGTTAAAGTGCAAAAAAGGAATCTGTTCAAGGTCACATAATTAATTCGAAGTAGAGATAATGTGTGTCATCATGGGGGTATCATTAGCTGTTTTAATTCTCACGTCTCTTCCCAGCTGAGTGTAATCACTAATAAGTACATTTCCATTGGCCTCTTTTCCCAGTAATGAATGTACTATATTTACTTTGGAAAATGCCAAAAATCTCTTTTTTCTGTTTCCTTACACTGTATTTTAGTTTCATCTGAATTTCTTTGGCTGAAATAAGCTGTGATTTTTAAAGACAATTTTGTCAAATAAGCTATAAAAATGCTTAGCCAATTATTGATCCCCAGTTTCAAAACTGGGCTGTACTCCCAGTCTTGTCTTTTTTTTTTTTTGTCCAAGAAAATTCAGGCATATCCCAGTGACATATTTTTGCCTAATTTTCCAACTTTCTACTTGGCAGATCCACTTACAATTTAAAGAAATATCATCTTAAATATTTTCAATCCAGCCTGGCTGATTGGGGAGGAGGGAGGGAAAACAGTATTGTGAACAAATGAAGAATTGCCCATGAATACTATGTTTTCAAAATTAGCCTTATGGAGTTTGGCTATTTTGCCATGGCTTTTAATTATATATTTCAAAAATGAAGAAAAACTCAGATCTAATTCCTGCCCCTTCAGGTCAGTCCTTTGGAAGAAGTGGCCTGTGCTGGCCTCTACCTCACAGCTCATACTATGGCACCTCATCTCCCAGCACAACATAACCTGGGTAGCATGGACTCCAGAGCTGCAGAATCTTTGCAATCATCCAGCTTCTCTGGACTCTGAGCCTCACTTGTTTCATTTTACAGATGAGGAACCTAAAGACAGAAAGAGCTGTCGAACATGCAGAGCCATGACTTGATTCTGGGCCTCTGACACCTTATCCAAGGATCTTCTTTCTATGCATGTGGGATTCCTCAGTAGCTCCTCAATGGCTGCTGGTGAAGGTCAACTCCGCAGCAGGGCAAACAAGACCGCCACTATCTGTCTCTTGCTACATGTCTTGTCTTTTTCCCTGCCACCCCTTCCATGCACTTTACACTCAAGAAATATGGAATTGCTCGTAAATACATGGTGGCATTTTACACCTTCCTGCCTTTACTGTACATTCTGTACTTTCTGCGTAGAGTGCTCCTACTCATGATACCTCTCTGCACCTTCTCTACCTCGTGAGCCCGTATTTATTTTTCAAACCCAGATTACTTGTCACCTCCATCCAGAAGCCCTTTCCCCTGACAGTTATTTATTCTTACCTTGTTCACTAATTAATTTAACAAATATTTATGAGAACCTGCTATGGAAAGACATTGTGCTAAGCACTAGTTTTACATTGATGAGCAAAACTCACATGACCCTGCATTCCTGGAGCTTATAGCCAAGTGGGGAAAGACAGCTATAAAACACAAAACCCATATATTATATTACTAACAATGATAACTGCTATGAAGGGAGGAGGGACAAAACTATGGTGCCTGGAGTATAAAGAACCAAATGGAGGAACCAAATGAACCCATGGTGTTGTGATTTTTGAATTTGCATGCCAGTCTTCTGGAGGAGGTTGAGAGCTCTTTGACATTCCCTGTGTCCCCATAGGGGACCTGCCCACTGCAGGGGCTCCATGAATGTGGAGGAGGGAGCAGGGAGGTCTGCCTCTGCTGTCACCTGATACCCACCACAAGGATGCCTTCCATCTGAGAGGTTGCTTAATCTCTCAGGGTCCTATTGAGGAAGGAGGCCTTTGATCAGACACAACTGTGGGCTACTGGGGGTGTAAAGTCGATGCCTATTTCAGATCCCCAGTGAGGGCTGTTCTCTAATGGCCTTGAAGAGGGACAGGGAGGTAGCTCATTGGATAAGACAGTATATGGCTCCATCTGAGTTTTGTTTCACCCTCACTCATGTTAATTCTTAGAATTAATAAATAGAGTGTATGACATTCTCTTTAGAAATCTCTTTGAGAAGACACATGAATAATTTTGGACCCATATGGTACAATTTAGTAAATTATTCACCATCTTGAAAAAAATCAAAGTGTACCTCTAAAAAGACAATCCATTACTGAATAATGGGCTCAGAGTTAATGAGTAATACTTAATATGACATTCATTCGCTGGAATTTATTCTCAATTTTAACAAGAAATATTTTCTCTTGGTTTCACAGAGGTATTTTTCATTGAATATTTTAAGTTCTTGAGCCAAAAGTTTCCACTTAAGCATAAAATATATATAATCCTAAAAACCAAAGACAGCTTGCAGCTTTTTTTTTTTTTTTTTAACCCATCACCATCAAGTCGATTCGACTTATAGCAACCCTATAGGACAGAGTAGAACTGCCAGCTTGCAGCTTTTAAATAAACTTTTTAGAATCAATTTATTTCTACTCTAGTGGACCAGAGATATATCACAACCTATGCATTCATTTAAATTAGAGGCTTACTGGTATGGATTGAATTGTGTCCCCAGAAAAGATACGTTAAAGTCCTAACCCCCTATATCTGTGAATGTGACACTGCTTGGAAGTAGGGTCTTCTTCGATTATGTTAATGAGATAATAATAATGGACTCAAACATAGCAATGGTCATGAAGATGAAACAGGACTGGGCAGTGTTTCGTTTTGTTATACATAAGGTCTCCGTAAGTGGGAGCCAACTCAACGGCAACTAACAAGAGTGTAATTTGAAAGATACCAAGAAAAGTCTCCAGCTCAAACAATCTCCCATACTGGTACCTAAACACCACCATTAACACTTAATTCCCTTTATACTAAGTTTTGCTTCTCCTTCCCCCCAATAATACATCCATTTCAGAGACAAGAACAACTTAAATACTCCATAATGCCTTACTGTGGTTGATTTTTTTTCAGCTGTTTTGCACCTGGGAGAAGTAGGTGCTTGGAGGACAGGGATGCTAAAAGAGTCATGAAGCAAAGAATAGGAGAT
The DNA here is from genome assembly GCF_000243295.1 of Trichechus manatus latirostris. Lineage (NCBI taxonomy): Eukaryota > Metazoa > Chordata > Mammalia > Sirenia > Trichechidae > Trichechus > Trichechus manatus. The sequence continues at coordinate 8,170,505 of NW_004444048.1, read as the reverse complement.
GCTGAAGGCAGAGTCTCCTTTGATTAGGATTTTGCTTAAGCCCAGCCCAGATCAAAGTGTAATAGGCACTGATTACATTGTACAAATGTCGGATGTTTCTGGGTGGCAAATGCGTGTCAGAGGTACATGTGAATGTTTTGATCTGCCAGAGGGTTTAACCTGCGGGCTTTCTCTGTTAATTTACCCACTGATCAAAAGGTTTATGTTGTTCTAATTTATTCATTCCTTCAACGGGAATGTGAAAATTAGAGAGATGGTAAAAGAAAAGAATCAAATGAAAATTAATTTGTCCTGCATTATTGTGTCTTTCAAAACCGGATGTTCTGGTTATTTAGTACTGAGTAATAAACCACAGAAGTAGTATCTTGCCATGACAACATTAATTTGGTCATGAACCTACACGTAGATCTGGACTCAGTAGTGATAGCTTAGCTCTGTGCCACTTGTCCTTGGCTGGTTGTTGGCTGAGTGCTTAGCTGGAGCTGGCAGCCGAATGACCTACAGATGACCTCTTCAAGTGATCTGTGCTTTCTCACAACATTGTGGCTGGGTTCCAAGGGTCTTCGAAGAGAGGTAGGAAGACACCATATCTCCTTTTATAACTGAGCGTAAAAAGTTATATAAGGAGCACTGGTGGCGCAGTGGTTAGATGCTCAATTGCTAACCGAAAGGTCAGCAGTTCAAACCCACCAACCCCTCTGCAGGAGAAAGATGTGGCAGTCTGCTTCCTTAAAGATTACAGCCTTGGAAACCCTGTGGAGCTGTTCTAATCTGTCCTGTAGTGTCACTATGAGTCCAAATCAACTTGAAGGTGCACAACAAATATAACAAAAGAAGTTTTACAGAATCCTTCCTGCCACATTCCATTCATCCTAGCAGTCACAAAGTCCTGCTCAATTTCAAGAAAGAATATGGGACCTGAAATATTGCATTGGCCATTTAAAAAAAAAAAAAAAAAAAGACAATTTGCTACACTAGAGTATACAGAAATTTTAATTGACTTGTTATTCCTAGATTTCCAGTCCATTCCAGCCAGCAAACTCTTCTTCAGGGTGAGTTTTGTGGTGGCCAAGAAAGCCCTTCACATGCCTAAGTAATTACTGCATATAATTTCCTTTTTGTAGAGATCTACCCTCAGCCACCAACATTTATTTGTCCAGAGGGATAAATTTTGGTGCAAATAACAATTAGATGCATGTGGATATAAGGTTTTTGATATAACACCTTTAAAAACAATCTCACAAACTGTTGGATGAGATGAAATGCAGGCCTATTGACTTTAGTTTACAATGGTTTGTGCACAGTTGAGAGATTTACAGGAAATTTGAAATATTGACCTGAGTACATACAAGTTTTCAGAAGCAATAGTTTAGCACAAAATCTTTGAAAAAACATCCTCATTTTATGGAATGTAACTAAAGTAGTTGTCTAGAAATATGTGTTGATTTTCTTAAAATCTTTTGCACTAAACAGTTGTGTGACTATAATTAAGACATTAAACTTCTTTGTACCTTATTTTTAGAATGGAGTCATTTGACTAATCAATCACTAATATTTATTTTATTAATGATATAGAAGAATGACATTTATTAAAAGAGAGTATCATATCCTCCTAATAGCGAAAATTATAAAACTTAGTAAAATATTTTACTCCCTTCGGCTCTGATAAGTGATCAAAAAATACTTATAAGAATCCTGCGATTAAAACCTCAAGTTGTCTGGTTCTGTGTGGCGAAGATTTGCAAGTGAAAGAACTCAGTTTCTTGTCCAGAGTTGTGTGTTTCTTTCTGCAACCAGGAAAATAGTTTGTGAGGAAAAAAAGACAAGGAAAAAAAAGAGTTGGAATGCTGGGTGTCCTTTACGAACAGGCGTGTGTGAGTGTGTGTCTAAGGCAAGAGTTTTTGTGGCTTAAATTGTTTATTCTAACACATTTGATCTTTTATACTTATCCAAAGAAAAACTTACAGACTTCTGCTCTCTGTGTTTTATGAAACCCACATTAGAATGGGTCAAATATGTAAAATTTTTAGGATTAATGAAGCAGAAATAGTTCATGAGAACTCTCAAAGTATGGAATTTGATGGGCTGTTCATTCACATGCCAGATTAAGAGCGATTTATTCACCTCAGTGCCAAAGAGCAAATTCCTAAACTACTTTAGGAGAACATGAATCAGAGGAATGTGTAAAAATAGACTGAAATAAGAAAAGTTGACACAATATCTTGGGCTAGAACTGGTAAAAAAAAAATAACACAAAATATGGGGTTAGAAATTGGATAATGTTTTTGGGGAAAGAGTAAAATTAAAAATGGCTCCAAACTTAGAAAGAGATGTTATTTGATTGCTCAGTCTCTAAGCTTATATACACGAGACAGAAAAAGTTGAGAAGAGTGACCTTCTGTTATTTTCAGTTTCGAGTAAAATCTTCAAATCATGGTAATCAATTTTAAAAGCAAATATTTACCAAATGAGATATATGTGTCGTATATTTTATATATATAAGATACACACACACGTACATATATTTCCTGTGAAGCTCTCTGCATGCAAATTTGTTTTCATAAAAATCACATGTAAATAAAAAAAAATTGAAATAACAGCCTCCTGAAGAGTTTACAATTTCAATAATATTTTCAGTGAATACTCTTATAAACAAAATAACTGTCTTCCAAATTAGATACTTTTGGTATCTGCTTTTGGTAAATTTGAATCTTTATAAACAGGATTTACTTGAAGTACCTTTCAAATCTAACCACACATTTTGGAGCCCTGGTGGCGCAGTGGTTAACAGCTCGGCTGCTAACCAAAATGTCAGCAGTTCAAATCCACCAGCTGCTTCTTGAAACATTATGGGGCAGTTCTACTCTGTCTTACAGGGTTGCTATGAGTAGGATTCGACTCACTGGCAATGAGTTTTTTTTTTTTTTTTTTACCTAATAGACAAGGAGCCCTGGTGGGGCAATAGTTTAGCACTCGGCTGGCTGCTAACCAAAAGATTGGCTGTTCAAACCCACCCGGCGGCTCTGTGAGAGAAAGAGGTGGTGATCTGCTCCTGTAAAGATTACAGCTTAGAAAACCCTATGGGCAGTTCTGCTTTGTTACGTGGGGTCGCTATGAGTTGAAATTGACTCAACAGCACCCAACAACAACCACAAGCTAATAGGCTATACATATATTGGCTCCCGCTAGTTCTTTTTGTCTCAGGCTGATGGAGTCTCTGGCTTATGTGGCCCTTTTGTTTCTTGGGCTAATATTTTCCTTGTCTTTGGTGTTCTTTATTCTCCTTTGCTCCAGATAGAACCCAGCTTTCTTGACTTCTCAGTTCTGACTATTTATGTTGTTGTTGTTAGGTGCCATCAAGTTGGTTCTGAATCATAGAGAGCCCGTGTACAACAGAACTAAACACTTCCCAGTCCTGTGCCATCCTCACAATCGTTGGTATGGTTGAGCCCATTGTTGCAGCCACTGTGTCAATCCATCTCACTGAGGATCTTCCTCTTTTTCGCAGACCCTCCACTTTACCAAGCATGATGTCCTTCTCCAGGGACTGATCCTTCCTAATAATATGTCTGTTTTAGTCATCTAGTGCTGCTATAACAGAAATACCACATGTGGATGGCTTTAACAAAGAGAAGTTTATTTCCTTACAGTAAAGTAGGCTAAAAGTCCAAATTCAGGGCGTCAGCTCCAGGGGAAGGCTTTCTCTCTCTGTTGACCTTCTTATCAATCTTCCCCGGACTAGGAGCTTCTCCGCACAGGGACCCCAGGTCCAAAGGATGTGCTCTGCTCCTGGTACTGCTTTCTTGGTGATATGAGGTCCCCAATTCTCTCTTGTAAGATAAAAGGTGGTGCAGGCCACACCCCAGGGAAACTCCCTTTACATTGGATCAGGGATGTGACCTCAGTAAGGGTGTTAAAATCCCACCCTAATCCTCTTTAACATAAAATTACAATCACAAAATGGAGGAGAGCCACACAATACTTGGAATCATGGCCCAATCAAACTGATACACACATTTTTGGGGGACATAATTCAATCCATGACACTGTCTAAAGTATGTGAGACATAGTCTCGCCATTCTTGCTTCCAGGGAGCATTCTACTTGTACTTCTTCCAAGACAGATTTGTTCATTCTTTTGACAGTCCATGGTATATTTAATATTCTTTGCCAACACCACAGTTCAAAGGCATAAATTCTTTGGTCTTTCTTATTTATCTTCCAGCTTTCACATGCGTATGAGATGACTGAAAACACCATGGCTTGGGTCAGGCAAACCTTAGTCTTCAAGGTGACATCTTTGCTTTTCAACACTTTAAAGAGGTCTTTTGCAGCAGATTTGCCTAGTTTATATGATTTATAACTTGTACTATTTATAAATTATACTTATGCTATTTATATTTATGTTATATTTATACTATTTATACTGTAATATGTTTCCTTTTTCTACACTTTCTGTAGTTCAAAACCATACTAGGAAACGTGTTTATTCCACTGAACTTCATAGTGCCTGTGGGACTTAGAGAGTGAATATAGTCCTTGTAGACTGGTGTACACCTAAACATAAATATATTTCATTTATTTTACCAAAGGCTATGTATTATATTTTACAAGTTGAAAAATCCATATTTATTTCTGTACATTTTCAGTCTTTCCTAGTTTAGTAATGTGATAAAAGGATATATGCAGACTTTTGCTGCTTTATTCATAATTACTTACAGTTTTTTTAAGTAGCTTTTTTATTTTGAGAAAATTGTAGATTCACATCCAGCTGTAAAAAATACAGAGATCCCAGGTACTCTACCTAGTTTCCCCTAATGGTGACATCTTGAAAAACTATAATACAATATCACAACCAGTATATTGACATTGGTATGGTCAAGATACAGAACATATTCATCAGCACAAGGATTATTATTATTGCCATTTTATTGGTTTGAGTAAAGTATAAAAACCTTACTCACTTTATGCCCTGTCTTGGTTATCTAGTGCTGCTATAACAGAAATACCACAAGTGGATGGCTTTAACAAAGAGAAATTCATTCTCTCACAGTCTAGGAGGCTAGAAGTCTGAATTCAGGGTGCCAGCTCCAGGGTAAGGCTCTCTGTCTCTGTTGGCTCTGGTCCTCGTCATCATATTTCCTGGTTTAGGAGCTTCTCAGTGCAGGAAACTTGAGACCAAAGGACGCGCTGTGCTCCCAGCATTGCTTTCTTGGTAGTATGAGGTCCCCATCTCTCTCTGCTTGCTTCTCTCTTTTATATCTCAAAAGAGATTGGCTGAAGACACAACCTGATCTTGTAGATTGAGTCTTGCCTCATAACTGCCACTAATCCTACCTCACTGACATCCTAGAGACAGGATTTACAACACATAGGAAAATTGCATCAGATGACAAAATGGTGGACAATCACAAAGTGGGAATCATGGCCTAGCCAAATAGACACATATTTTTGGGGAACACAATTCAATCTATGACAACCTCTAACCTTCTCCTGTTTATAATACAACATACAATCGATTCACATTATTCCCAGTTCTTATGCTGTATAAATTCCCTGCTAACACTAAATTAGCAAATATTAAACCAGCCTCATTTGACCATAGCTGAGAAAATTTTGCTGCTCTGCACAAGCACATGTCTCTAAATTATCATGAAAACATCATGAGAATTTTTAGCAAAAAGGCAAATTTGTGAATATGGAATTCACGAATAATGATTCCTCTACAAATACATAATGTATTTCTGTTAAGAACCACATCAGGCAGTGTTAAAAAATGTTTGCTTCAACCATCAAACATAATTTAGAAAACTCACGAGGAGAAATAATGTCTATTTTCCCATATTTTTCTTACCATGTTCTTTTTTCCTTCCTAATGTTTCCAAGTTTCCTTTTTCTATCATTTTCTTTCTCTTTAAGGAACTTCGTGTAGCAGTTCTTTTTGGGTAGTTCTGCTGGTAACAAATTCTTGGTTTTCCTTCATCTGAGAATGTCTTGATTTCCCCTTCATTCCCAAAAGATGTTTTTCACTGGGAATAGAATTCTGGGCTGACAGTCTTCCCTCCCGCCCCCCCAGCACTTTAAAAATACTTTGCCACTTCCTTCTGGCCTCTGTGGTTTCTAATGAGAAATCCACTATCATTCAAATTGTTTCTCCTATAAATAATGCATCATTTCTCTCTGATTGCTTTCAAGAAGCTTTGTTTTTAGTTTTCAGAAGTTTAATTATGATGTGTGTTGGTGTGGATTTCTTTGGGCTTATCCTATTTGGAGTTTAGTCAGGTTCTTGAATTTGTAGGTGTATGTCTTATGCCAAATTTGGAAAGTTTTTAGCCGTAATTTCTTCAAATGCTTTTTCAGCCATGCCCTCTTTCTCCTCTTCTTCCAGAACTCCAATGACATAAATGTTAGTTCTTCTTTTTTTTTTTTCTTGTAGTCTCATAAGTCCCTAAGGTTCTGTTAATTTTTTTCCAATATATTTTCTCCTTTCTGTTCAGATTTTGTAATTTATATTGTTTTATCTTTGAGTTCGCTGATTCTTTCCTCTAGCCCCTTCTTTCTGCTATTGAGCCCATCCATTGAGGTCCCCCCACCAGTTATTATATTTTTCAATTATAAAATTTCCACTTGGTTCTTATTTGTATCTTCTATTTCTTTGTTGAAAATTTCTATTTGTTTACTGCAACATGCTTTTTTTTTGTTCATTTCTAGCGTGTTCGTAATTGCTCATTGAAACATTTTAATGATGGCTGCTTTAAAGACTTTGTTAGATATTTCTAACATCTCTGTCATCTTGATGTTGTCATCTATTGATTTTCATTTTTCATTCAGTTTAAAATCTTTCTTGTTCTTGGTATAGTAAGTTATTTTAGATTGAAATCTGGACATTTTGTATATTATGTTATAAGACTCTGCATCTTATTTAAACTTTCTTTTGACACCTCTCTGGCAGAGGAAGAAGGACAGAGCCTTGTTACTGCCAGATGGTATTAGAATTCCACGTTTACAACTTGGTCTCTGTTGACACTCAAGGTGAAGGACACTCCATATACTGCTGGGTAAGAATGGCAGTTCCAGCTTCCTACTGTTGTTGTGTGCCATCCAGTCTAGGCCTCTGCTAATACCTCCCTGGCTGGGAAGGAAAAGAGTGCATGGTTACTGGTCTCCATGTGGCCTCCACTGACACCATGAGGGTGAGGGTGGGGGATACTTCATTACCACTAGTTAGTGGTGAAAGTCCTGATTCTCCACCAAGCCTCCCCTGACAGCAAGCAGGAGGGAAAAGAAGGAATGAGTCATTAGTGCTGGCTGAGGGTGGAAGTCCTGGCTCCCCACATGGTCTCCACTGACATTGAGGGGGAGGAAAAAGCTTTGTTGCCACCCCGTGGGGATAAAAGTCTTGGCTCCCTACTCAGCCTTCTCTGATACCACCCCAGTGGGGAAAATGGGGATTGAGGCCCCTCTTTAGAGAATGGTCAGAATGGAAGTCTAGGCTTCCCACTGGGCCTTTGTCAGTATGGGTCCGAGTTGGGCAACAGGTTTTTATCCTGTGGTGTTTGGCTGGAACAGAGCCAAGTTTAAGGTTGTCTAAAAGTTTTCTGTCTTTTTTGGCTTCTCCTTTCCTGATCCTTTGGCTAAGAAAGTAGGCTTTTTGTTGAGGCCTTTTTCTTTTTATTTTTGGTCTGTGCTCTTCCAAGCTGCCAGCTTTCTCAGCTTCAAGTCTTGGATATATGAGACAAAGAGAAAACCCAGAGAACTCACCACCATGTCTTCCCTTGGGTCCCAAGGTTCCTAGAGAGTCTGCTTTCTTCTCACCATCTTTCAGAATTTTCTTAGGTTTGTTTTATATATAATATTCAGAGTTTTTAGTTGTATTTCTAAAGAGGAAGAAGGAAAAGTATGTCTACTCCATTTTCCCAGAAGTGGAAGTGAATTGCCTGCATTTTACATGAAATTATTTAAAAGATCCATCATCATCCTTGCAGTTATTCATTTATTTGTTCACTCACTCATTCATGTAGTAGCACTAACTTGTCAGTCACTTACCATTTCTCTCTGTACAGTAAGGCTTAGAACAGCTAATAATTAGTGCTGGAAGAAGAGGCTCCAGGAAGAAAGGAAAGACCATGACCTGGCCTCTTTTCTCCTAGCACAACTTCTCCTTGATGTCTCTAGCTCTAGTGCCTCCTGACACATTGGCTTTTATCCAGGCTTCCCAAAACTCAACTGGAACAAAGTAGGATTATAATAAGGCAAGGAAAGTAAATATTAAATATTTATGTATAATATTTATATTATATTTATAATATTTATTTATAGCTACATAGTTAAACTTCTGAATGCACTAAAGAATTTTCCAGACAAAAACTCCAAGGGCATCTTTTTTTTGGTAACATGCCATTTTTTAAAAACTTTTTATTAGGAAATCATTTCCAACTTACCAAAAATTTGCAAAAATAAAAATAGTACAAAGAAAACCCATATACTTCTTTACCAAAATTCACCTCTTGCTAACGTTTTATACTCCAGTGTCTTTATCATCTGTGCTGTGTGTGTGTGTGTTAATTTGACATACCATCTGCACTGCAATTTTGTCAATCAACCCAATAATGTCATTTATAGCATTTTTCCCTCTCCAGTACAGGATCCGGTCTAGGATGAAGTACTCCATTCGGTTGTCATGTCTTTATAGTCTCCTTTAATTTGGAACAGTTCCTAACTGTGATTTGTTTTAAACAATAAAACGGTAAAATTGTATCTGTCTCATGTCATTAATACTATTTATAGGTACTCACAGCATAGTGTTATGAAGTTATTAACATGCAATAAGGTATAATTTCTGTTCTTTGTAGTAGAAAAGAGGATCTTTTAGCAGCACGTAATTAAATCAAAGACTGAAGCCATAGCAAAAACCATTAAAAAAAAAAAAAAAAAAGCATGACCCAAAATTAAAATTTTTTTAATATAAATTAGGATGGGAAGTATTTTTCTTTTACCACTTAAAAGGCTCTGGGGAGTGATTAATAAAAGTACATTTGCATAATTCACACAGTAATTAACTGCTCTCCAAATTCTAAAATGACAGATTTTAACACTGTGTTAAACTTGTTTTCTTCTAGCTTGAATGGTCAAATATTGCCAATTCGCCTTTCCTGATAAATCCCCTTTGGATGTGCTTTATAAAAGTGTAAGTGAGAAGTACCGTATCTTTAATTATTTTAAGTACTGCATTCTGAGCAGTTTATCAATAAAATCATATTCAAAATTGGAATTACCATTAATCTACAAATAAACAATCACCTCTGTGTGTGAGGGATTAGCTCCAGTCCCTGAAACAGCAGTGGTGTTTCTCAGACATGCTTTGAAAATGCATCTTAATGCATGTTCTTAGTACTAAGCAAAACCAAACATTTAGCAGCTGGAGTTTATCTTTTGGTTCCCACATGTCATTGGTTTGTACTGGCTCCTTTGTGCTCTGTATAGAGGTCTCTGGTCAGTAGCCCAGAGTTTTCTCACAACCAGGAGAAGCTGAACTCTACTTTCATCTGCCTGGAGGCCAGAAGAGTGCATAGTTTTTTATTCACTTGAATTTCCATTTTAAAAAAGAGGACTTGTCCTGCCCCTAGAGACAGAATGCCTCTCTCAATTCCTTGTACGGTCGAGGTCTGAATTAAACCAGACATTGAAAGATCTTTCATAATGGAGAAGCATCTTAACATATTACTTAATTAATAGATTAATTAATTGCTTAATTAATTAAACAATGTGACACTTGCCACTGTATTTTCAAACCTGAGTAGAGATTGTTATATGAGTCATCACTTCTTTCAACCATATCTCAATTCAGTGGTTTTGAAAAAATTACTTAGCTTTGTTTTACAGAGATGCCTTTGGGTTATACCATCACGTTAGGGGGGTTATGGAATCAGACTGCCCTGAATGGACTCCGTCACTAGTAGATGAGTTACTGAACCCCTCTAAGTCTCAATTTCCTTATTTGTAAAAAAAGAAAATAATATTAAAGCTTTACAGGAATTTAGGAGAAGTAAAATTTTTAATTAGATGATGCATGTAAAGCCAGTGCTACCTCAGACCCAGGCACGAGGTTCTCATCCTGGGCCCTGGACTGCAGGGACTATAGTCTGATCCCCTCTAACAGAGTCCTTTTCTGTGGAGCGAGGAATCTAGGAAGGATGGGGGGTAGCAAGGAAGTACTCCTCGCTCCTGACTCCCCAGTCCATGCTACCCCCCTAAAACAAGTTCTGTGCACCTGGAATTCCAAAATCCCTTCTCAAATGCCTCTCCTCCCCTACCCCTGCCACCCCAACCCAACTTCTAGGGCCTTTGTGGGCTTTTTTTCTGCATCTGTCTTCCCGAAAACTAACCACGGGGCCAGTATGAACATTTCCTCTCCGGAGGGGTAGCCAAGGCATGGTTGTTGACAAGGTGTTGAGGAAGCTTGGATTTGTGTGGAGTGTTCACATGGGTGCACTTGTGGCCCCTTGTCCCGCACAGAGTGGGTGGGAAGATAATGGGGTAAGCTGAGGGATGCCTTTTTCTGCCCTTTCACATTCCCACACAGAACTTCAAGGTAACTGAGAATTCTAAATTTTAAGACTATATGATAATAATAATTACTATTGTTATAAATAGAACATATTTTATTTATGTGTATAGCTTGATGAATAATTTTTAAATATTGAGATACAGGGCAAATGACCCCCATTTGTACTCTTGCCCTGGATCCACAAATTTTGGGGGTGAGAGCATGTCAAGGCAGTGACTGACTCATGGTAAGAACTCAATAAACACTAGCCGCCGTCGTCATCATCATCATCATCATCATCAACATCGTGGTTGTCTTCTGCCACTTGGCATGTAGCCACTTCTCTGGAATGTTTGGAGAACCAGTTCTTTTCCACACGTCTGCTCTGTCAAATGCCAGCTCTATTTCTTACCAGTCAGCAAATGATGTGATTTTGTAAAGGGAGTCTTTAGGAAGGCAGTGGGGGAAGCAGTGTGAGATAGGGGGTGGACTGGGCAGATCATCCAAGACAACTCCTCAGCCCTTTGCTATGCATTCTGTTCAGTCTTTATCATGCTGTAAGTCCCCATTCAGCATAGTCCTCACAGACCCTATTCACCTTGTTCCCTTGGGTTGTCCAGTGCCAATGTCATTCATTAAACACAGGTGCACTGGCATTAAGTACTGTAACTTCCTCTTAACTTCTGCTTAATTGTTTCCTTTCACTTTTTAAATGTCAGTGCACAAGAACTTCAAAACTTTAAGACAGATTTGTCCTATGTTAGGCTCTTGCCTGAATAAAAGTCCCCACCGTCTAACAGCATCTGTGCCTTAGAGACTGGACTTTGGAAGATAGCAGTTTATTTGAAGAATAATGGGTTGGTGTTCAAACCCTCTAGAAAAAGCTCATTGATTTTGTACCTAGGAAAGTTGTTCTCTTTGATGGAAGTGTCTAGAAGTTTAGGGTTGATTGCTAAAATACAACTGTTGTGGGTTGAATTGTGTCCCCCAAAAAAGATAATCTTCAGTACCTGTGAATGTTACATTATGGTCATGTGTCACTTAACGTCCACTATATGCTCTGTGAAATAGGATGTTATATGATTTGTAGATTATTTGAACACCATATTATATACAGGCAGTCTCTGGCTTATGTAAAACCCATAGTACAGAACCAACTCGCATAGGACCTGTTCTGTTAAAACTTTATGGGATCCTGCTTCCTGTAGTCCTCCTCTTCACTGCTGCCACTGCTGCTGCTGCTTGAACTGCTGGTAGAGGCCGGAGGTGGGAGGAACCTGTGGAGGCTGAGGGGGGAGGGGGTTGAGGGGAGCAAGTGAGAGTAAGCTAGAGAGGAGGTAGCTGAGTGCACCCATCCCTGCCCACCCTTCCGCCCTTCTGAGGGCCGCTGGACAAAGCCTAGGAGTCCGTTCCCCAGCTGCGTCATCTGCCTCACTTGTCTGTATCCCACCTGTGGTCCAGTACTCTAAGAGTCTGGTTTTGGGGTCTTTAAAACCATTAGGGGGAAATAATAAACAAAAGGAGAGCTGCTTTCCCTAAACACACACACACACACACACACACACACACACACACACACACACACACAACTATGGGACCACAGAGGTATACGCAGTAGGATGGGATATTGCCCGTAGGTCGTTATGCGGCTCATGACTATATTTGGAAATGGGGTCTTTGCTGATGTACTCAAGTTAAGATGAGGCCATACTGGATTAGAGTGGACCTTATATTAAAGGTCATTTTGTGCAGAAAGTTTTTCAAGAGTTGAAAGTGGGAAAAAAGTATTTACTAGATTCTTTCAGTGTATTGCTGAGCACTGTTTAATGGCTCCTCCTGGGACTATCAGATTCTATAGTGCTGTGCACCTTTGATAGTCTTTGCACTGATTAGGCTATTTTACAACTTTGTTTGGGTAGAAGTTACAGAAAACCGATAGTAATGCAAATGATACTTGTCATAAAATATGTAGAAGAGTTTCATCTTTATAGAGAGAAAATTGATTTTCACAGTGTGGAAAAGACAACCTCAAAACATTACTTTTTTCCTCCTATAGGAAATCAGCCAATTCTGCAACTATAAGCAAATTATTTTCATCATTCCTGATTTTATATGTGTATGTATGTGTGTGTGTGCATGCATGTGTGTGCACATGTGTGAGTGTATGTATATGGCCTCTGAGTTCTTCTTTGAAAGTTTTATCATATTATTGTTCCCATCATTAATTATTGAGTTAAATAAAATCTTTGAAATGTGCAAAGGTACCCCAAGGACATAACTAGGCCAAACTGGAAGTCCCTGATTAGAAATGGGAAGACGTCCCTTTTCTTATCATTTTCTAAAATCCAAGCAAGTGTCCCAAGGTTGGTCTAAGGCAACACTGAGAATTGGTAAACTTTGTTTCGAGTATCTTTTTCCTGCTTTAGCTTCGCTCCCCTTTCCCATGCTGTGCCCTCCCTGTCACAGCAGGTGCCTTATATCCCATGACTATGAATCCCTGTATCCCAGGCCCTGTACCAACCCAGCCCCACTTCTACCCCAACTCCAACCCAATGCCCCTTCTTGATCCTAGTCTTAATAACAATTTGTGTCCTGAATCCTCCCTGATCACCATCCTTCCCCCATCTCATAAAATAAGACCCACTAGTTCTAATCCTCCAATCTTTAATAGCGGGTATCAGTTGATATAAAATAATCATTCACTCGTTGAGCAAAAATTATTTGTTGAGCTCCTCCTACTTATTGCTAGTCACTGTGATAGGTGCTAGGAACAGAGAGGTGAAGAAGACAGAGTTCATGTCCCCAAGGAGATTGCAGTCTATAAACCCAAACCCAAACCCATTGCCATCCAGTCGATTCTGACTCATAGCGACCCTACAGAGGGAGATAAATTAACGGATGATTTGGATACAGTGTGTAGGGGCTCTGACAGGGCTAAGGACGGGGTCATGGGAGCACAGGGAATGCTCTATGGAGGCGACCCTGGAGACCTGAAGACAATGAGGAAAGGGATGGAGGGCGTCCTGAGTAGTGTAAATTCCAAAGCTTGACCCCCAGGAAAAGGCAAACAGGATCCTCCAAGCTGGAGCAGCTGTAAATGACAAACAGACCCCTCTGTGTCACCTTCAAAGGCTTAGGTTCCGCTTTTGGGCAGATGACCTCAGGGTGGGAGCAGAAAGAAAAACCTTTAGCCTCGCATTCTTATTCCCAAATTTTGGTGCACTGTGTGATTAAAAAATTCCACAGGAAACGGGAAGAAAATGAAATACTTGCTTCTGCAGGACTTGAGAAAGGTATGGAAAAGAGGGAATTCTTTGCTTGGAGAAAGCTTCACATCCTTCTGGTAGAAGCTACCTCTGGTAGCATTTGAGTGGCTTACCTCCTATTTTGATGAGAGAGCACTATGCTCTCCCTAAGGGTTAAGTGAGTGGGCCTTGGAGTCTGTCAAATTGAGGTTCAAACTTGCTCCCTCATTAAATGGTTCCTTTGAGCAGTTTTTAACCTCTCTGACAGAAGCCTCCCTTTTCTTACCTGAAACTCAAGAGATAATCATATCTGCATCTTATACAAGTGCTTAGCACCGTGCCAAACATATGGGAAGTAATAACAAAAGGTGTCAATATTCTACCTTCCAATTAACATTTATTTACAGTCTATGATCAATACAATCTATGCTGTGACTTATGATGTTTTGTCCACACCAAAATGCAGAACCAGTTTTACACTTGCATGTTTGGAAATACGAAGGTGATAAGTTCAAAACCATCTATTTCTGTATGGCTGACAGATTCTAATGCAGTGAGGAATTTAGTGATACTGAAATATTCATGCATTACTCCACTCAAGTGTTTTATATCTCTTTGAAAAGCAATCATCTCTAGTGCATTCCTGGTCCACAGCAGAGATGAGCAAATTTAGAACTCTGTCTGTCTGGCCCTCTTCTCTCAGGTCACATTAGGACATACTTGAGGAACAGCAATATGACTGTTGCATGACCCGCATGGTTTCTTTAGGCAAGGGTGTGTAGCACTTCTATCTTTCCCCATTTACAAGTGCCTCCCTGACTCCAAAATGAATTGCATTTTGGAATTATGCAATTTAACAATGCCCAGAGCCTAGACTTGCTGTGTTTCCTGAGAATTAGGTATAACTTGTATACCTCTGTAGAATACATGCCTATACATGTATTCTTGCATGCAGAAAATTCAATCAAATAGTGTCAACAGCAATGTTAGAAGCAGGGAATATAAAGACGATGTCATGCTCTGCTCCCCCACTTTCCATCTCTACCCCCCACCCCGCCACTACCCCCCAGATCACAAAGTTGAATAAGGATAAACTATTACATGTGGCTAATCATGCAAAAATAGATTGGGAGCATGAACACTGAGCCTGAGACCCAGGATAAGTAATCATCTCAGACAGAAAAGGAAGGTCGTTGTAGTATTTACAGGGGAAATAAAGTGTGGGTTGGGCTTTGAAAGATGAGTAGTATTTCATCAGATGGAGAAAGGGGAAGGTCCTACGATCTACCACAGGGTTGAGACTACATCTTCAGTGGCATTCAGAGGAGGAGCTGTAGTTGGGTGATATTTCTGGGGAAGGAAACCAGTCGATAGTGGATTAAGAAAAGGGAAGAATATAAATTAATTCAGAGATTTTCAAGTTGAAGGAATATTTAAATGTGATACCTATCTTCTTATCTTGATACTCTCAATGAGAAGCTTCATCACCCTCTAATTTACTTAGCACAACTAAAGGCATTTCTACTATAGTGTTACAGAGTGTTTCCGTAACCCTGTTTCTTACATGTACAAGGTTATAGACCTCTAAGGCCGCCCACAGTAGTTTTCCATTATGTGAGATGTAGATGAGGGAGCTGATCTGTCTCTGTCAGACCTTGTCCACTTCTCAGCTTCATCTCCTAACACAGTCAGGGAGAGATCAGTGCAATTCCCCTATCTTTCTGAGGCTTGCAAGACAAAAAATTCTCATTTAGCTTATGCAAAAAATGCTTTGCCTCGTACACCCATCTACATCTACTGCCGTTTTCAAATTAGTGCAAAAATATGGAATACATGAAGGAAATCAAAATTTTGATTGAGGAAGATGGTATTAAGGAGTTCAGTTTTCCCTTGTTAAGTGCACAGTTCCTACAGAATGTCTAGAAGTTGGGCTGATAGACTCATGGGAACTAATAGAGAGGTGGAGGTCTTGGTGTGGCTAAACCCAAGTGTAACCTCTGACTGAGTGGTAAAGGAGGATGGGGCAGAGTAGTTGAAGATGTTCTCAGATAATGCCACCCCCACTCCCACCCCCCCAGTCAATAACAGAATACGAAAGATCTGCTGAGAGCAGAAGAATGAGCTAGGTAAGAGTACTAGAGGAAAACAGTACATGTTTGGAATTACTGCATTGGAGAATTCAAAAGACAGTTAAGTAGCAAGTACAGGAATATCTCCGCAGCACTAATGTCTACAAACAAGTGGAAAATCATGACATTATGGAATATTATGCTGTTAAATTATGTAGTTTTCATCAACAATACTTGACTACCCAGGAGAAAGCAGAAAGCTGCGCTGATTCAGTGTTGGAGATTGGTGGGACTTGTGCTTCAGAAAATCAGGCAGAAGTTTTTTTGCTCATGCTGCAGCGTGTGATTTCAGTGTTTGGTGGTTTTATGGTGGTGGTGTGTACCTCCCCACCCCCACTCCAGATAAAGCTATCTAGCTGTATCATTGTGAATATATGTGACTACAGGTGACAAAAAGTGAAACTGACTCAAATAATGAGGAGAGTTTAATGGTTTATGTACCAGGATTCAAGATTGGCAACCTATCTCCCAGGATTGCTATGAGGATTAAATAAATTAATCCTATAAAGTGCATTAAACAACTTCGAGCAAATAATAAGAGCTCAATAAAGAATTCTGTATCTCCATTTTCATCCAGAACCCACATCTTTGCATCTCTCTACTCTGCCTGTCGCACTGTCAGCTTCTTCCTTATTTATATCCAGTGGGAGACGAGCTGCCTTCTAGTTTCTCTCCTGGAAGAGTGAGGAATCATCTTTCTTAAACTCCTCCTCAAAACTCATTGGCTGATTTGGGTCATAATTCTTTTTCCAGAAACCAGCGTCTGTGGCCAGGGGAGTTTCATTGTCATTTGTTCACTGTCTAGCTTAATTAGGGCAATCACTATGGTAAGAGAAAAAGGGCTTAATACGATCAGGTTGATAAGCAGAGCTCATCTCTAGAGTTGGGGATAGGGTCAATTTTCCAACCTAGATCACATGCCAATTACATCATAGAGGTGCAGGGTATTTGCTAGAGAGGCAACTACTTACTAGAGAGGCAACTATTTGCTAGAAAGGCAAATTGTAATTGCTGAATTATTTAAGAAAAAAAGTACAATTTAATTAACTAAAATTGAACAGAAAAATATTCTCCTAGGCCCCAATGGAGTCGTTTTATTTTATTTATGTTCAGGAATGTCCTGAACAAACAGCTGATCCTGCTGTATAATTACTGTCAGAAAAACCATCTTTAGATCAACTACTCTAAAATAAACACAGTAACTTTTTGCAGAAAACTTTATATAACCAATAACTCAGTACAACAGGATAACTCATTACTTAGAAGTACATTTCACAACTACCATATTGATCTGAAAACAGCTTTTAAAGAAAAAAAAGAATAAACACTATATTAAATGTTCAAATCAATCCTGATTTAAGAAACATTATAATGTGGGAAAATGTGTATTAGAATAGAAGAAGTATGGTAATTTATCTTGGAGATATCACCTGAAGTTACATTGTTTAAAACTAGCTATTTTAAGGGTAATCACTGAGATTTCTTAGAAGAGCTATCAGAGGTGATTGGTAATGCTCCTCTGAAATAGTTCCACGGTAAAACCATCATGGTCATGAACCAAGGCATAGAAATCACTCATTTGTTGGTGTGTTGGAAACCCCATGACTATTTCTGGCGGTAAGTCTTGACCATTCACCTGGGTTTTTCCTTGAGACACTTCTACTTTGATCTCTTTATATATTTCCCGTCTTGTAATGATTTATTTTTGTTGGGCACCTAGATTTTTTTTTTCCCCAAATAATACAAAGTTATAAGTGAATGAAAGAAAGGAAGAAACTAAATTGACTGAGCAGGCAGGGTTGTTCTGCATGGAATCATCTATCACCAAGTCTTATCGCTTCTGCTTCAAGAATATTTCCTGAATCTTTCCACTTCTCCCTATATCCAGAGGGTGGTGGTGGTTGTCAAGTGCCATCGAGTCAGTTTCAACTCATACTGACACTGTGTACGAGAGAACGAAACACTGCCTGGTCCTGTGCCATCCTCACAATCCTTGCTACGCTTGAGCCCATTATTGCAGCCACTGTGTCACTCCATCTCACTGAGGGTCTTCCTCTTTTTTGCTGACCCTCTGCTTTACCAAGCATGATGTCCTTCTCTAGGGACTTGTCCCTCCTGATAACACGTCCAGAGTATGTGAGACAAAGTCTCACCATCCTTGCTTCCAAGGAGCATTATGGCTGTACTTTTTCCAAGACAGATCTTTTTGTTCTTCTGGTAGTCCATAGTATATTCAGTATTCTTTGCCAACACCATAATTCAAATGCATCAATTCTTCTTCAGTCTTCCTTATTCATTGTCCAGCTTTCACACGCATATGAGGTGATTGAAAACACCTTGGCTTGGGTCAGGCACACTTTAGCCCTTAAAGTGACATCTTTGCTTTTTAACACTTTAAAAAGATATTTTGCAGCAGATTTTCCCAGTGTAATATGTCGTTTGTTTGCTTGACTGCTGCTTCCATGGGCATTGATTGTGGACCCAGGTAAAATGAAATCCTTGACAACTTCAATATTTTCTCTATTTATCATGATGTTGCTTATTGGTCCAGTTGTGAGGATTTTTGTTTTCTTTATGTTAAGGCATAATCCATACTGAAGGCTGTAGTCTTCGACCTGCTGCTGTAACAGAAATACCCTAAGTGGATAGCTTTAACGAAGAGAAATTTGTTCTCTCACAGTCTGGTAGGCTACAAGTCCAAATTCAGGGCATCAGCTCCAGGGCAAGGCTTTCTCTGTCAGCTCTGGAGGAAGGTCCTTGTGATGCATCAGTCTTCCCTCGGTCTGGGAGCATCTCAGTGCAGGAACCTCAGGTCCAAAAGAAGCAGTCTTCCTGGCACTGCTTTCTTGGTGGTATGAAGTCCCCATGTCTCTCTGTGTGCTTTTCTGTTTTGTATCTCAAAAGAGATTGGCCTAAGACACTATCTAATCTTGTATATCTCATCAATATAACTGCTGCTAATCCATCTTATTACATCATAGTGATAGCATTTACAACACATAGGGAAATCACATCAGATAATAAAATGGTAGACAATGATACAATACTGGGAATCATGACCTTGACAAGTTGACAGATATTTTGGGGGGAAACAATTCAATCTATGACAAGTAGGCACTGATATCTTACTGCAGTAGAGGTCATGTGCTGAGCAAGGCAGGGGGCTGATGGCTGCCCCTGAGTGCCTGGGTAGGGGGTATATCCCTGTTCCCTAGAGCGCGTAGGTGGGTGGGTTTTGCAGCCAGACTTTGGGCACCCAATGCTGTTGACTGTAAGGACTAGGAAGCATCACTTCTTCTTGGACCCCTGTCGCAGGTGTCTAGGTGGAGTGCGTGGAGCCATCAGTACTCAGGCCCCTGATGTGGTAGTTGAGGACCCTGCTTAATGGGCAGGGCTGTGTTAAATGTCCCGAATCTGCCACCCCCTGTTAGCTGTTGCAGTTGAAAATAGGCTTCAGGTATATACCCTATTGTACCATGCTGATGAGGGCCTATGTGGTTGAAATGGACCCACACAGATCTAGGTAGGGGTGAAAAGCAGTCAAAGTCCGTGGATCCCTTATGCCTGTGCCTAGGAAAATGGGCTGTACCTGCCCTGAGTTCCCTGCTTAGGGGAGCTGGCAGATTATTTTTTCCTGTTTGTTAATTTGTTCCCTCTCCAAAGCCAGAAGAATGGCTCGGGGCGCACAACGGGTCCTACTTCCAGCTCAGGGGGTGAAGCAATCACTGAAGCCAGAACAGGACCCAGAGCAGAGCGAGGAAGGGGCAGGTAAATGGGAGAGAGGTACTTCCCAAAGGAGGGAAGGCTTTTTTGATCCGTGCGGTAGGTTAGACACTTGTACTTATCTTTTGCTGATTCAGTGCCGCTTCTCCCTGGTTCCAGAGGCCCAAGCAGTCTCTCCACTGCTCGATTTCTCCCAGTGTGGAAAACATGTCTCGAGTGCTACTGCTTGCCTCAGCCTGTGTGCGCCAGCTGATCCAGCCAGCAGGGTGCTGGCCAGGTCAGGTCTGGAAAATCCTCACTGCTCCTGAACTGTCTCTCCATCCCCCTGCTGCTCAGTCTGACTCCTCAACTTTGTCTTTAATGTTCAGGGCTCCTAGACTGTCACATATAATCGATTCACTTGTTTTTTTGGGTCTTTGTTGTAAGAGGGACCACAGGAAGCCTCTGACTACTCCTCCGTCTTGGAACCACCCCTAGCTTGGTTCATTCTTAAATCCACTGGCATGATTTTAAAAATTAATCTTTTGATAACCTTTCTTCTGCCAGTGAAGAATTAAGTGTTATGAAAATTGTCTTTGTATTATAAATAACTAGAAAACCCAATAAGGTATATGAAACAACTCTTTTCAGAAATTGGACTCAGGACTGTCATCCCTGAGAGAAGGGAAACAAACAAGATAAGCACTATGCTTGCCCCGTCTTACTGCCTAGAGACAATATACAGGCCACACCACAGAGAGGTGCACACAAGAAACAGCCCGGCCGTTTCACTATGTCAAGGAGACAGAGATTAGATTGCTAGGAGGCTGAGGCGGCTATGATTTGTGGAGCAGAGTAAAAGAGAGGAGAGAGATCTGAAGAAGGGACTTCCTGAACATTTGACTGGGCATTAATTTTCACTTGGGTGAGTTGAAACTCCATGGGTCTGGGGAAAAACCCTGGAAAGTAGAAAACTGAAAAATAAGTGGAGCTTAACAGGGCTTGGAATAGCTTTTATTCCCTCCAGCCGGAATGGAAAGCCCTCAGACTATATAGGACATTGGCTAGAGACATTAGAAGAGTCACACCTCAGTAGTGGTCCTATATGAAAGGCTGGTCTGGACCCATCCTACAAGGCTTAAAAGCAAGCCTCCAAAGATTAGATGGGAAACTTCAAGGGGGTAGTAAGTTTATGTTAATAGGGAAGGAACAATTTGGAAAAGGCAGGTGAGAATGATTGCACAACTTGAAGAATGTAATCAATATCACTGAATTGTACATGTAGAAATTGTTGAATTGGTGTATGTTCTGCTGTGTATATTCTCAACAACAGCTAAATATATTTAAAAATTATTTTAAAAAAGCAAGCCTTGAAAGAATCACACTGATCATCAACTAACTTAAAAATCCCACTCAACAATGTAAAATTTACAATGTCTGTCATCCAATAAAAAACCACCAGGCGCATAAAGAAAGCAAAGAAGATAAGAACTATAGAAACAATTGTAGAAATAATCAAAATTACATAATTAGCAGACAAGAACATTAAAAAAGCTACTATTAATATATAAGTATGCCTAAGAATGCAAAGAAAAATATGAAGATAATTAAGGAAAAATGGAAGACATTAAAAAGACCCAGTGGAAACTCTAGAGATGAAAAATACATGTCACAAATAAAAAATAGATAGTTCTCAACAAACTAGGAAAATAAAATAATTTCCTCAACGTGATGAAAATAACAGTTAACCTCTACTTAAGGGTGACAGACTGAATGTTTTCTCTAAATAAGGGAACTAAAACTATAAAATTTCTAGAAGAAAGCAGAAAAAAATAGTGATTTCAGGTTAGGCAAAGATTTACATAGGAAACAAAAAGCACAAACCATAAAAGAAAAAAAAATTGGCTTTTTATCAAAATTTAAAACGTTTTCTTTTAGAAAGATAATTCCAAAATGAAAAAAGCCAGACTGGGAGAAAATATTTACATTACATTTATCTGACACAGGACTTGCTTACAGAATATATATAGGATTCTTACAACTCAATAGTAAGAAGACAAATAACACAATTTAAAAATGGACAAAAGATTTAAACAGATTACTTCACCAAAGAAGATATACCAATGGCCAATAAGAACAGGAATGATTCTCTACATCATTAGTCATCGTTGTGAGTCAATCCCCATTCATAGTTACCCTATGTGAAGAGTAGAACTGCCCCATAGGGTTTTCTAGGGAGAAATACTCCTCCTGTAATATTTACAGAAGGAGGAGCCCTGGTGGTGCAGTGTTTAAGTCCACAGCTGCTAACTGAAAGGTCAGCAGTTTGAACCCACCAGCCACTCCTAGGGAAAAAG
>NW_004444048.1:8114742-8148427 GCF_000243295.1 Trichechus manatus latirostris | reverse complement strand
CGGAATCGACTAGACGGCAGAGGGTTTGGTTTGGTTTTGGTTTGATATTTACAGGAGCAGATGGCCAGGTCTTTTCTCACTGTGGAGCGGTTGTTTGGAACCATTGATCTTTCAGTTAGCAGCTGAACACTTTAACCATTGTGCCACCATAGCTCTTTTATTAGTCGTTGTTGTTGTTATGTGCCATTGAGTCAGTTCCAATTCATAGAAACCCTATAGGACAGAGTAGAACTGCCCATGGAGTTCCCAAAGAGCAGCTGGTGGATTCGAACTGACACTCATTTGGTTAGCAGCCCAGTTTCATTAGTCATTACGCAAATGCAAATTAAAACCCCAATGAAATACCACTATGGATGGATGGATGGATGGATGGATGGAGAAACAGACAGGAACAGATACCCATAAAAAGGCTAAAACTGGGTGTTTGTGTGTCAGGGGGAGTCCTGACAAATATATTTATGGTGGGAATGTAAATGGTGTATAGTCATTTTGGAAGACATTTTGGCAACTTTTTATAAAGTCAAACATATACTTACCCTATGGTTTGTACAACAATTCCACAATTAGGTATTCCTAAGAGAAATGAAAACCATGTCCACACAAAAATTTTTACACAGTTGTTCATAGCACCTTTAATTATAATGGTCTCAAACTGGAAACAATCTAAAGGTCCATCAACTGATGGATAGATAAATCATCGTATTAACTTTATAATGGAACACAACTTGGCAAAAACTTTTTTTTTTTTTTTTACTGATACATGCAACAATATGGATGAATCTCAAGACCATTATGTTAACTGAAAGTAGACAGACATAAAAGATCATACACTGTATGATTCCATTTATATGAAACTCTAGAAAAGGCAAAGCTATAGTGAAAGAAAGTAGGTCAGTTGTTGCCTGTTGCCCAGGATGAGTAGAGGAGACAGACTGCAAAAGGGCACAGGGGAACTTTTACAGGTGATGGAAATGTTTTGTATCTGATTGTGTGGTGATTACACTAGTGTATAAAATATTATCCTTTTCAACCATATTCTGCACCAGTCTACTGTTCACCATTTACTTAATATTCAGTATGGTGAATAATTTAAAACAGTGCCCATCAAACATCTTCCCAAAGATCACAAGAAATGCAAGTTACAAAGGGAAAAGCAGACTAAACCTTCATGTTTTTATTGAGAAGTAGAAGATATGTTTGAGATTTATTAAACATTCATATTCCTTTGCTGGGAGACAGTTTACCAGAATTTACAGTGGTTATCTCTGGGACATGAGATTATTATTGATTTTTATTTCCTTTTTTTAGATTTTCTTATTTCCCAAATGTTTTACAATGAATGTCTTATTCCTTTCACTATTAGAAAAATGTCATTTTAAACTGAAAGGGTACAGATTAGGTGATGTTGACTTGAACAGTTAATTAACATTTAGTAATTTTAGATGGCATTCTTTAGTGAAGAAAAAGAACATTAAGTTTATCAGAAAACTGTAGGATGGAAAGAAATTGTTTTAGGAGTTTCTTTTTATTTTAGAAGTCTATTACTCTGTCAGGTTCAAACAAAAAATAAGGCAGTTCTTAAAGCAAAGCTTAGGGTAAGGATATAAAATGAGCGAAAACCACTGGCAGTTAATTTTGCAGGATTATTGGAGCTGGTTAGGTACTTTCAGCTTCTCTCTGGTGAAATTATAAAAATAAATCATGTTTTATCAGCTGTGCTTCTGGAAGAAGCATGTATCCTGAGAAATGAAAAAAAATAAAATAAAGCTCTAAATATACTGTTTAGTAATTTTTGAAATATTTTATCTTCTGAGTACAGGCTCAAAACACTGGTTTGAAAATACATCACTTATATGTGGAGCCCCCTGCTGCACATACTCAGATGATGTTGGTTATTTTTGAAATAAATTGTCACTTTTTAATGTGCATTGGAGAGATAGAAGAAAACACAATGACTACTCATCATTTTAATGATTATTTACCTAAGTAATGGGAAGATTGCCTTTGCTTTGATATTGCTGTTTTTTATAGAAGTTTCTGAAAGAAGGATTCCTCTGTATCCCATTTGCCCCATTGCCACTCTAACTTCAGTATTTCCCATATTTATTTGCACACAGCAAAGAGAAGCATAATTGCAGAAATGCAGGGCTAAGGTGACAGTATCCAAAATCAGTTCTAACGATCATCTGTTATAGATGCAATAACTGCACTGGTCTCAAAGACAATAGTTACATATGTAGTAGGGTTATATCTATCTATACCAGCAAATTAATTTTGTCTGGCTTATATTATCAAATTAACACAATATTAAATTGGTATTCATAGACTACATGACTGTTCTGCTTCTTCAACCTTTCCTTTATTAATTTTGCAGAATTACCACTGCCCCTTCTCTTTTTAGCAGAGCATATTTTATTTCTCTGCTATGAGCAAAATTCCCCCCTGGAAAATGCTGCTTCTAAGATTATGGATTCAATTTAAAACCGGAGTCAAAGAAAAATGTCAGAACCCTTTCTTGATGCACTATTACTCGTGCATAAAGCTTGTGATTTTATATTTTAGGAAATCAGAGAACCTCTGGAGCATCTGCCACAGGCTTCCAAAACTTTTTGATGATTCGGTTTTGTGACAGTTACTTATCGCTGTGTAACAAACCACCCCTAAAATTTAGTGGCTTAAAATAACAACAATCATTTATTTGCTCAAAATTCTGCAGTTGGGCTGGGCTCAGCTGGACAGCTTGTTTCTGCTCCACCTCGTGTCAGCTGGGCACACTCATGAGTCTGCCGTCAGCTCCACCCTGAGTGGGTCTAGAGCATCCAAGATGGCCTTACTCTTTGTTATCTATAATGGCTGCAATGGATGGGGGCTGGCTTGGTGGCTCTTAGTGGTCTTTTATATTCCAGGGTCTTTCTTTACTTGGCTTCTAATCTGTGAGGGGGCTAACATGGGCTTCCTTACACGGCATCTCAGGGCAGCAAGAGCAAAAGCATGAAGTGTGAGGCTTCTGAAGGCCTAGATCCAGAAGTTGTACAGCATCAGTTCTGCCATGTTCTGTTCATCCAAGAAATTCATATTGGAGGGTACTATCCAAGAGCAAGAAATTAGGGAGGAGTGACTCATTTAGAGCCTTTTTGTAACAATAAACCCCAGTTACCCTGAGGAATGTTTCTGCCGTTTTACTTTATTGAAGCATGTAATAAGTTATATTTTTCTCCTCCAGTGACCACTCAAATTCAGCTCATTCTTCCTGCATTAGAACTTCAAACTAGTCATCTAATAAAACCACAGGCAAAATGCAATGGCACTTCCTGAATAAAGTACAGACAGAATCCTTTAAGTGAATATCTACTTGGGCGGCAGTTGGTTGATTAATTTAAAAAGTCAGTTAAAAGTGGGAAATCATAACCTTAAACATTTAATTTTAACCTAAAATGAGCAAATAAATATTCACCAATATTTTTATGTCAGGCCAAGCAATTTTCTTTGTGTAAGAGTCCATCTGAATTGGAATATCATTTCATCTTTCCTGTATAACCAAACTGATAATATAACCAGTGATGATCAACCTTTAGAGCTTTGAAGTGGAATGAAAACTTTAACACAGTTGCACTCAATTTGATTAGAGAAGCTGTGATTTTTTTTCTTCCAGACTTTAACGATTGTCTCAACACACCTAATTCAATAGTTGTTATTTGAGCAACTTCCTCATCATGATATGATCTTTCCACATCACTCAGATAATCATAGGGAAAACACAAAAACAAAAAAACTTTTTTTTTGCAGTTATATTTGATCAATTTACAGATAATTTAGTTTATGCAATTTTGATTAAAATACAACTGGGATAAATTTGGGACTAAACTTAGTTGACTCTTAGTAGTCATACATGTCAATACAATGGGAGCAGAAGTGCAAAGGCTTACTAGAGACTGTTTATTAGGTGGTGGGCCTCTACGAATATGTTTTACAGAGAGAATGGGGAGTGTCTATTAATCTAGTGACACGATCAAGTGGAGATAGTCTAAAAGATTGTGCTGTAGGTGAAATATATCTGTTGTTGTTGTTAGTTGCATATCATAGGTAAATGAACAAACTATTGATTTTGCTGTTGTCCAAACTCCTGCATGATTCAGTTATTGGCTGAATTAATATATGCTAGTCCAAAAACAAGGAGCCCTGGGCAGGGGCCTATCTACAGAAAATAGCGCCTATGGTAATGAGTTTTAAATTGCTGAATGATCTCTCACAGCTGGTGATGGGAACGGTGATGACCAATAGAAACTGCTCATTGGTGCCACTTCCCAAGCAGTACCTATACCTGCTATGCCTTGGTTACGCTTGTGGGCCCTGGTGGCGCAGTGGTTAAAGAGCTCAGCTGCTAACCAAAAGATCAGTGGTTGGAACCCACCAGCCGCTCCGTGGGAAAAAGATGTGGCAGTCTGCTTCCGTAAAGATTTACAGCCTTGGAAACCCTATGGGGCAGTTTTACTCTGACCCTATAGGATATTCAGAATTCTAGATGATTCTTATGAGTAGGAATCAATGGCAACAGATTTGGTGGTTTGGTTTGGGTTTAATTCAAAAACTCTATATCTGGGAATGTAACATAAAATTCTCTATTGCCTAGTAGTTAGGACAGTCTCAGCACTGTCACAAGTAAATTGCCTGCGTTCCACTGAACATTGGATTCACTAGACGTTGTTTTGCAAACTCCGCTCTCATAAGACCCTGCCACACCCAATACCCAATCCATTCAGTTCCAAGTGTGTCCTTTACTCATTTTTTGAACAGAAAATATGAACTGAAAGAAAAATGTGTTTAAAGGATTTGAAGTCCTTGACCATGCTGTTTCCTATCAGTAAACTAAAAGAAAGGAATGTGCATTTATTGCTCCTGTACAAAAGGAATCCTCACTCTTTAATTTGATAACACATGGGAAAGGAAAGTATTGAAATTGTTTTGATTACAATTCATGTACTACATAAAGAAGAGACCGGTTATGAGAATGATGTCCACTAAGATACCTTCTTTTTACACAAATAATGCGCATCTTCCGTGTTTGTTTGCAGGCTGCACCCTCCCTCCTCCCCGGAAGTATTTTTGTAAGGGCTCTATGCTAATTTTTTTACAGCAACATGTGGAAGAGGATTGGCATAGCATGAGTAAACCAAATAGCAAATGAATGGATATTGAAGAAACACCATATTGTTTGAAATGTAATGAAATTCAAAAAACATCTAATCTCAGTTATAAATTAACCAAATACTCATTTTTATCCTGTGATGTTTATTAAGATTATTTCATCATAACTCCAAATGAAAAGTGTAGACAATAAAATTGGTGGCGTTTGAACACTAAAGAATTAGAATTCACTATTACAAAGAAAACTTCTTTACATAGCTTATTCGAATGAACAGTTAAAATAACTCCCGCATAGCCACAGGTGGCCTTGCATACCAGCTGCCATGTATTCCTGGAAGAATTAAAATGCCAGTGCCATTTGTTACCCGGTTTTAACAAGTGGAGAGAGGTTTCTCTGCTGGAATGGTAGTACTATTTTGGAACACATATCTAGAATTCTGAATATCCTTTATGATATCACAATTAGAAGCTTGAAATTATTTCTGTCTCTTTTTATTGATAAAATTACATTCTCACTGTATGTGCTGTGTTAATTACATCTGGCAAAGTAACAAATGAATGTTCACTAAATAAAATAACTTAAATGCTATTTTTAAAATGAACCAGAATTTTAGTTCATAGTGGTCATATTGTAAAAATAAATTTCAAAATCAAAGAATTGTATTTTTTATTCAAAAAGAGTTTTTGTTTTGGTCTCATACCTCTCTTCCACTTCAAAAATAGCTTAACTGATGTTCTGTTATATGAGTGAATATGCTAGTTTTGGCAGAGTGTTGTCTAGATTGTTAAAATGGAATGAGTAGTGGTACCTATCTCAAAAAGTTACTGTGAAAATTAATTTATGCTCTCTGCAGAGTCCTTGGCACTAGTGAACTCTCTACGCTGTTGTTGTTGGTTGCCTGTGAGTCATCTCTGACTCATGGTGAGCTTATGTATGACAGAATGAAAGGTTGCCCAGTCCTGTGCCATCTTCATGGTTGTTGGTATGGTTGAGTCCATTGTTGTGGTTATCGTTTCAGTGCATCTCACTGAGGGTTGCACATGGTATTGGTTGACCAGCTACTTTACCAAACATGTTGTACATTTCTAATGATTGGTCTTTCCTGATGATGTGTCCCAAGTGAGTGAGTAAGTCTTGCCATCTTCACCTCTAGGAAGAAAGGCCTGATGGTCTACTTTTGAAAACTGGTCAATGAAAACCCTATGGATGTATACCTATAAAAAACATGAGAATTATAACAGCTTTGAATATTCTGGGATTATGATGCTGTCAATCATCAGTTATGCTGGTGAGACATCATAGTGTTAGCACATGTCTTAGGCTGGATTCTCTAGAGAAGCAAAACCAGTAAAGTATATAAATATATATATAGAGAGAGATTATATCAAGGAAACAGCTCACGTAGTTGTAGAGGCTAGAACGTCCCAAGTCCATGGATCAGGGTAGAGGCCTCTCCCAAGTCACACAGCTGCAGAAGCTGGCAAGCCCAAGATCAGCAGGTCAGAGAGCAGGGCTCCCGCTCACAGGCTGTGCAGATCGACGAATCCCAGGTTCAGCAGATAAGCTGACAGCTCAAGTCCCAAGAACGGGAGATGAGACGACAGGAAGCAGCCGCAGGATCCAGAGAGAGCAAAAAGCCAGAAAGTCTGCTTATATACAGATGCGGGCCACACCCCCAAAGAAGACTCCCTTTCATCTGATTGGCTACTCACAGTATATTCAATCATGGGAGTGATTACATTAAAACACTGAGAATCATGGCCCAGCCAAGCTGACACACAATCTTAACCGTCACAGCACATACAACATGAAGTCCTTTATTATTTTTCTAATATCTGGGAAAACTTGATTCACTGGCAGGCAGACACTGGTAAACACCCTACCAAAGCTGCATAAGGAGTTAGACTCACGAGTTTAACTCAGAATTTAAAAAATAAATTATCTGGAAAATGTGTTTAATTTTTTGTAGTGACACTAGTTTTCTTGTAGATTTGAAATGCAAGGTTTCGTTCTGTTATACATAAGTTCACCATAAATTAGAGTCAACCCAGCAGCAACCAACAACAACATAGATGTATACGGACGCACAAAGATTCTCTTCTGGCTGATTCTCTGATCCTTTTAGTTTTTCCATGACAGAACTTTTCAGAACTTAAAGTTTCAGAGGGTATTATAAGTGGCTAGTTTATCTTGTTTACTCAGAGTTCCTCACAGGAGACCTAATGTGGCTCTCTGCAAATGGAATCACTGTGTTGTACAAAAATTCCTGAAGAGGGAATTCAGGATATGCAACCCCATGTCCAGGTCCTCTCAGTTATTGACTTCTTGTCAGTTGCCGTCGAGTTGATTCTGACTCATGGTGACCTCACGTGTGTAGAGTAGAACTGCTCCATAGGGTTTTTAAAGCCGAGACCTTTTGGAAGCAGATCACCAGGCCTCTCTTCTGAGGTGCCTCTGCGTGGATTTGAACCACCAACCTTTCTGCTAGTAGTTGAGCACTTAACCATAGGTATGCAGTTTTCTGCTTTCACTGTCTCTTCCCTGAGTCGATCAGTCGACCAGAGTTCTATGCATTCTACAAAGTATTATAACAACAGAGATTCAATGAGTACGTTGATTTGTCACACAGGCACTTCACAGAACTTTGAATATTATTATAGCCTTAGATGTAGATTTTTAAATTGAGTGTGCCTGGAATTCCACTTGATGTTGAGCACATCAGAGACGCTTCAATAAAAACAGCTCAGGTGTCCATGCAGATAGTCTGATTTGGATGATGAAGGATTGACAAACTTCGGAGTGAGCTCTAGACAAGCACCTTCTTACGCTGTTGAAGTAGAGGATCACTCATCGTTCATCCCCCAAAGCACACAGTGTAGGAGAAAGTTGTCTTGTCACTGGGTTAGTGATGAAGAAATAATGGATGAGAGCAAGTAGAAGGCCGTTGACATCAGTGAAGAAAATGGTTTTTGGCAAAATGAGAAAAGCATAGGACAGTAGCAGAGCCAGGTCCTTCAACCTGGCATGGGTTCATTAGGGCTGCAAAGGATGCTAAGTCACACCACCCAGAGGTCCTACAGTGGCTGGCATCTCCTCCATCTCTAGGTGACACAGCCAAGGACCCCCTGGGGGGTGGTGAGGTGGAGGGACTATAGATTCAGAATGGAGATGATCACATTTAATGCACATATTGTAAATGAGTCGTAAACCCCTTGCCATTATGTCATTCCAACTCATGGTGACCCACCACAGTGTTACAGAGTAGAACTGCTCCGTAGGGTTTTCTTGGCTGTAATCTTTTATAGAAGCAGATTGCTGGGCCTTTCATGGCACAGCTGGGTGGGTTTGAATCACCAACGTGTAGGTTAGTGTCAAACGCAAACTGTTTTCACCACCTAGGGATGTAGATGCGTCTTAGTGGGTGTTTGTACACAAGCCATCTCATCTGTTCACATAGCAGCCCAGTGAGATGTTATTGGTTCTATTTTTACAGAGAAGGAGACTAAAACACAGATAAAAACCCAAAATCACACAGCTAGAAAGTGCCACAGTCAGAAGGTCAGCTAAGACTTCTGAATCCACATCTAGTTATTTTTCCATTTCATCAAAATAGATGAAATGTCACAAAACTGAGACTCATTCAAAACCCCAAGCCACCAAGTAAAGGTTTAATTATGGTCACCATCTTATGATTAAAAGATTAGAGAAGTGTAATAATGAAATTTAGAAAGAATTTCATTCAATAAAATTCCTATCAACTGGTCCTTAGCTATCAGGCTAATTCAGCTATTTACAATGACTCATTTCCTGAGGGCATAGGACAGCCAGGGTCTTACTGTAAGTTATCTTGGAAAATAAACAAGGTAGAGTCTTTCTAGGTCATTCCTAGAGGTCATCTGTACTTTATTCATTGTGTGAGGTCATATTTTTTTTAGCAGACCTCTCGTTGAAGAGTGTGTCATATTTCCCTAAATCACCTTAGCGCTTTTCCAGGTCTATCCATTATAGACCAGAAAAGTACAATTAGACCGGAAAGTGACTATTTCAATTGTTAATAACAATTTCAAATAATGAAAAAAGCAGATCCACAGGATTACCTTTTACCAAGGGGCAACTCATTGACATGGTAATTCAAATGTTATGACAGGAGCTAAGTGTAGGTTAAGACCAAATGCCTTCCAGGGAAGGCAAGATCCAGGCACTTAATAAATAGCAGAGATCAACTCTAGGGTTGCTATGAGTCAGGATCGACTAAAGGCAACAGGTAACATGGGTAAGATAGAGTTTCTTTGGGTATTAGACCTGTGAATGCCAGGTTTATGGATTTCCAGTCATATTTTCCTGTTTGACTTTTTTTCCTAAACATAAAATTAAAAAAAAAAAAAACAAATATCTTACCTTAATGATAGTTAACTTCAAATAATTTAATGTGTGAAAATGGTGATCAGAGAAATAAGTCACGCTGTATATACTCCGAAAGGAAGTTGAAAATAAGAGCACATTACAGTAGGAAAATTACTTAAACAATAAAAACTTAGGGCAAATCTTTGGCTTTTGGCCAAATAATACTAAAATCCAAAGGAAGTAACTAAAATAAAATATAAAACTAAATTTTAATCATATACATTTCATTGATAAGTAATCTTTGTCGTCTGGATTATAGTTTTATTGCTTTCCGGAGTTCAGACTGTGGACATTTGGTTGAAGTTAAAAACAGTAGAGCTGAACACATGTCATACTTTAATTTATATTTTTTCTAGAAATCTTAGCAAACCAAGCATTATATACGTTCAGGATGTCATTGATTCTAAATCTGCTTTCCATAGTGCCATAATTTTCAAAGATGTAATACTCATTTTGTATTATAGGAAACAAATTTTCTAGTTCCAAAAGAAATCTCAGTAGCCCAGTTTCCTGAGAATTGAGTTTATTTGACTTCTGTCTTTGAGAACTGGTCCCTAAAAGCTGAAAACATTGGCTAATGAAACAGAACTAAATAATTATCCCAGTGAAAGATTTAATTAGTAGCTGCATAGTTATAATTTCCTTAATAAATGGACTTTCATTGCTAAAAGTTGAATTGAATTGTGTTTTTTGAAAACTCAGAGATTTATAGGAGCCATTGGCCACTTTGCATTTCTTTTACAGACACCAGTTCTTAATAACATAACTGAGATACGAACTGTGTTTTTCAGGTGATCCATGGTTTACTTAATTTCTTCTAGCCTTGTTTTCCTAACTGTAAAATAGGGACAATAATAATCTTACCTTAAAGAATTGTGAGGATTAGATGATCTAATGCATGGAAAAATACTTTATAAACTGTAAAATACAACACAAATATAAAGTACAGCTGTACTGTCATAGGCTATTTTGACCTACAATTTTTGTTCCTGCCTTCCATTTTTCCCTGACTACATTCTCCCTTCCAAAGACTATCTGCTGTTCACAGTCTTATCTACCCAGAGTGGAAGGGAGTCATGATGTCTTTGCCTACCAGTTACACTAGCTGTATTTAAGGAAATGCTGCTAGATACAAATTAAGATCCCCTTAAATGATCAAATAGTTTGGTTTATTAAGAATTTAAGTTGTTAATATTTTAATTAAAAGCATTAACACTCTTAGTGGAAGATTATTTCCGAGACAACAAATTTCTTCCTTTTCCTTTCAGCACATTAAAGTGTATCTCTGTGTTTATATTTGTTTTTTTTTAAAAGAAAATAAACTTTCTTCCACCTCAGGACTACTTAAGAAATCAAACACAGTACCTTATAATGAATTTCTAAAATTCAATTCACAGAAAAAAAGAAAAAGCATGAGAGTCATCATAAACAATGCAAATGTTAAATAAGACAGCAGGAAAGAAAATGCGGTGACTGTTTACACTAGTCTTCAAAAATAGGCCTGAAAATCACCAGTGCGCCCTGGTTCAGCAAAGCATTTGAGTTATATCAAGTTATATCAGTGGGACTCTGTTTTTTTTTTCTTTTAAGACAGGATAGGGAAT
Organism: Trichechus manatus latirostris; assembly: GCF_000243295.1. NCBI lineage: Eukaryota > Metazoa > Chordata > Mammalia > Sirenia > Trichechidae > Trichechus > Trichechus manatus. The sequence goes on along the minus strand of NW_004444048.1, from coordinate 8,137,273 downwards.
AATTACTAACAGGATTTTTACGTGACATACCTGTAGAAGTCAAAATCAAGATGACCTCAAATTTATTTATTCTGATGTCTATTCCTTGAATTATTCATCTTTCCAGTTGAAAATCCCCCACTTGACTCTTCTGGAGACCTTAAACCCCAGTCTATTTCAAACACATGTTTACCGAGGATATATGCAAAGCGTGTATTAGCTTTGCATGGGTCGGCAGCAAATAAAAGCGGTATATATTTTAAGAAACTTTACTTTATAGAAAATCAAAATAAAAAGTAGTAGTATTTTTCCTGACCTGATTGTTGAAGAATTCTTTTAATGAAACTGAGCTTTGTTTCATAACTAATGTAATGCTTGCACATGATTAGGTGAAGCCCAAAGGAATTTTCACCAAATCAGATAGCGTATTTTTACGTGGGGCTGGAGAGGGGAGGCGGCGCATCTGGCAAACAAACACAGGGTGCACGTTGTTTGTGTGAAAATACTGTACCTAGAGAGAGACGATATTGCTTCCAGACATTTACCAGTACTAGGGACAAAAATAACTGCACATTATCCAGATGAAGGGCTGTGCTTGGTAATCAAATCTGTAAGTTGCTTTAAATGCTAGCCATCTCATTTCTTGATGGTTTGGGGCTATTTGTCAAAGCAAAGTCTCTGCTTTGACTGTAGCCATCATGAAGTCCACTCCCTGTAAGATTCATGATTCTGCAGCTGCAGATAATCTTTGAACTCAGGATATATTAAAGGCCATCTCTGCTCACAGAGCTTGTATTTGTTTCTCTCTCCTGAGAAATTACGTCTTCTGTAATGGAAGAAAAAAAGAATATCCCAGGTTGTGCTTTCTATTTCAAATACTAGCAGGGTCAACTGTGGTGGACAGGTTTCAGTGGAGCTTCCAACAGACAGACTAGGAAGAAAGGCCTGGCAATCTACTTCTGGAAATTAGCCAGTGAAAACACTATGGATCACAACAGAATATTGTCTGATGTAGTGCTGGAAGATGAGCCCCCTAGGTTGGAAGGCACTGACTAATGACTGCAACAATGGACTCAAACATGCCCATGGTCATGAAGGTGGTGCAGGACTGGGCAACATTTTCTTGTATTGTGTATAGGATTGCCATGAGTCACAGTTGACTCGATGACAACAACAACAGTAAATGCTTTCTGTTACTGCTTGTCATCAAGGAAACTGGGCACCGCTTAAACCTTTTGGAGGTCAGAGAGCTTAGCCTAAAAAATAAGAAATTTAAATCTTAGAATTACAGCCCTGGCTGCAATATGCTCTTATAACCGTTTACAAGAAGCAGCAAAGTAATTCTAAGACACAAGCTGTCCAGAAGAGTTTCTAGGGCCTGAGTTGGTAGCATGTGCCCGAAGCCATCACTGTGATATCCACTAGCTGCCTATCAGAGATGGCATCTGGAATTTGCTGTCCCTTAGTTACTGACTACAGTGCAGCTGGGGGGTAAGAAGGCCCATGAACTGTCTTTGCCAAGTAAAGATGTCCAGGGAGAAGCAGTGGGACATCCTGCAGATCAGTGTGTTTGCTTTGTCTGGCTGCCTCTCAAATGTTCCTGAAAACAACCTCCAATGCTCTGGTGTGGGCCTTTTAAGCTAATGCAAATTATCTTCCTTGGCCTTTCAACAGAAACTCTTTCTGCCCCCGGTTTAAATCGATCTTCTCAGAAGGTGCAGAACTGGGGGCAAACACAGTGACATTTAATAGTCAAGAGACTTGACAAGCACTGATCCTGTTTTTAATTGCTTGGGCATTATCTCAGCTGTTCTACATTTCTAGTACCTTAGGTAAGACAGATGGAAAGAACCTGTTAAATTCCAAATATGTCCACTCTAAATGTAGCAAAAATAGCTAAATCAGGCAGCAGCGCTGATTCAGCTTCTTTATAGTTTTGAGTTAAGAAAGTAAACTAATTCCCTTGATTCCTTCTCTGGCATAAACTTGGTTTACTGATGTACAGCCAGTCCTTTGCATCTGTTTCTGGACAGTGAAAATGGTGTTTTTTTCCCTTGCCTACATAAATGTGCATTGCTTAAATTTTTAAAAAAGTGTTTTGCCAGGATTTCAATGCTGTAAAATACATCAGGCCAGGCAGAATCCAATGGCAGAAGACAAGGGAAATTAAACAGAATGGAAACAGAGACACAAGAGAAAGAATCACTTTGAGAATAAAATTTAATGTTATTGGAGGACATTTTGTACACATTTCCCTCTCCATAATAGAGATCCTTCATTCAAGGAACTTCTGCCATCTTGTGTAAATAGCACTGTATGAGCAGGTGGTCAGCAGTCTCACTGGACCAGAAACTCAGCACCTGAGGCAAGGAGGATATATTAATTAAAGAACTTGAAAGTAATTGTAGGCCCATGAGAGCTAAAATTTACTTAATCCTGGTAGCTTTTGCCTAGTATCTCCAAATCGAGCATTATTGGGAGGTTATGTATTTCACTCTGTGTCTTATGGAGGTAAAGTTCACTAGTGTTTGATTTTCATAGTAGAATATCTCAGGACAAAAGGACAAGCAAATTATGCCTAATGTAAAGCTCTTGCACAATCATGGTTTAACATTGCTCCCATGCAAGTGCGCTTAACAACGATCAGCACAATAGAGAAAAAGATGGCCAATCAGAGGGCTTTTCAGCTATATCCACAGAATAATTGGGCCATTTCCAATCTTGGAAATATCTTTAAGAAGAAGACATTAAAGGGCATTGTAATTTCAAGAATTTCTTTCCCTTTAACAATGTTTTAGTTATGGTTTCATAGCCTCTTCCTATGGCAGAATAATTAGGAATTTCAAGCTTTGGGAGGATGTAATAGTCATCTACTATCCGTAAGGTTTTCATTGGCCAATTTTTTTTTTTTTTTTGGAAGTAGATTGCCAGGTCCTTCTTTCTAGTCTGTCGTAGTCTGGAGGCTTCATTGAAACCTGTCCACCAAGGGTGACCCCACTGGTATTTGAAATGCCGTTGGCATATTGAAGTTGTCAATATTGAAGTTGTCAAGGATTTCATTTTACTTGGATCCACAGTCAACACCTATGGAAGCAGCAGTCAAGAAATCAAACGGTGTGTTGCACTGGATAAATCTGCTGCAAAAGACCTCTTTAAAGTGTTAAAAAGCAAAGATCTCACTTTGAGGACTAAGATATGCCTGACCCAGGCCATGGTATTTTCAATCGCCTCATATGCATGTGAGAGCTGAGCAATGAATAAGGAAGATGGAAGAAGAATTGATACCTTTGAATTATGGTGTTGGTGAAGAATATTGAATATACCATGATCTGCCAGGAGAACGAACAAATCTGTCTTGGAAGAAGTACAGCCAGAATGCTCCTTAGAAGCAAGAATGGCAAGACTTCAACTCATATACTTTGGACATGTTATCAGGAGGGACAAGTCCCTGAAAAAGCACATCATGCTTGGTAAAGTAGATGGTCAGTGAAAAAGACGACCCTCAATGAGACGGATTGACGTAGTGGCTGCAACAGTGGGCTCAAACATAGCAACAATTGTGAGAATGGCACAGGACTTCTCCTGTACATAAGGTCGCTATGAGTCAGAACCGACTTGACAGCACCTAACAACAACAACAGTCATCTGAATTAATTCTTTCCCTTGCCATCAAGCGTCTTCTGGAAAATATTAGTTCTCAGGAATGTTCATGGCTATTCTTAAAATGGGTGGCAAAGATGGGGGGCATTCTCCAACTAAATAAACTTAGAAAATGCTGGGTCAAGTAAAGATAAATAAATTTCTTTATTGTGTGAGCCTATAATATGCTAATATGCCCTGTGAAACTTTAAAGAGGAGATATGGTTTTATTTGTCCAAGGAATGATTTTGGGGGAAAAGCATGTCTCAAGACCAGCATTCCAAGGAATATATTTTGAGGAAAAACCATTCGGGAATATAAGTCAGTTAAAATGCCCAGTTTATACTATAAATAAGAAACGAAGTGAGCAAGAGTCACTAGTGGTAACTTCATTCTTATGAGTGGTGTTTGGTTTCCACTCTCTTCTGTATTTCACTCACAGCCATGCCTAATGTAACTAAGACATCGAGTCTAGACCAGAACTAGAGTCCTACATCTTGTGTTTTTATTAATATAAATCCTAGACATGTGGGTGATGATATTAGTGATGGTAGTGGCTCTGATAGTGCTAAACATTTCCAAACTGATCAGGATTAAAACAACAAAAATAAAAATAGAAATGTAAAAAAAAAAAAAAAAGATTGTAATCAAGGAACAGTATTTAAATAGCTATATGTATCTTTTGGGAAGCTGACGATTCACACATATAATGAGATCATTTCTGTATTTATAAATTTCTGGAGAGCAAGGGGGACATGCCCATTCATTTTTTGTACATCTTGCATTTACTAGATGATCACTGATCGTTTTTAAAATGAATTAGAATAACTCATCAGAAATTCAGTCATTGCACATCATGCTATTGCAATTCCCTGCTTTATTTAAAAAGATAAAAAACAAAAATTAACGTTAAACTCTTCCCTAAAAATATTTTGAGTTTAACACTTCAGAAATAAAAATATTTTGAAGGTTTTTATTTTAAAATTTGAAATTTAATGAACTAATTTTAACAAGCCAATAAGACTAGTTTTAACTTGTTGTTTGCCTCTCCAAAACAGAATATACTTAATTGTCTTAGTAACTGAGGTATAATTCATCTTCTGTACCTGCCTGTTTATCCTCTGAATCTTGGGGTCATATTCACAAAGGGACTCATGCTTTTTACTAACGTGCATGGGTGTGTGGGTATGTATGTGTATTCATGTTTTTCTTTAGTCCCATTAAGTGGAAGCATCAGTGTTGGTTAATCATAGAACGATTTTAGCATAGTGTATGATGACAGCATCCAGCATGGGTTGAAGTAAGTTTTTGTTAAAACATGGTCTCAGTTGTCGTGATGGAATATGAAATGAAGGGGATACACAGCACAAACACAGGCCATTACTGTACTGTTAAAGAAGATTTAAGAAGTGTAAATCAGTAAAATTGAAAAAAAAAATTTCTTGAAAACTGCCTTAGTTATCTAGTGCTGCTATAACAGAAGTACCACAAGTGGATAGCTTCAACAAAGAGAAATTTATTCTCTCACAGTCTAGTAGGTTACAAGCTCAGGGCATGAGCTCCAGGGGAAGGTTATCTCCGACAGCTGTGGAGGAAGATCCTTGTCATCAGTCTTCCCTTGATCTGGGAGCATCTCAGCACAGGAACCTCCCGTCCAAAGGACACACTCTGCTCCCGACACTGCTTTCTTGGTGGTATGAGATTCCCATTTCTCTGCTTGCCTCCCTTTCCATTTATCTCTTGTAAGATAAAAGGTGGTGCAGGCCACACCGTAGGGAAACTCCCTTTACATCTGGATCAGGGATGTGACCTTAGGGTGTTATACAATCCCACCCTAATCCTCTTTAACATAAAATTACAATCACAAAATGGCGGGCAACAACACAATACTGGGAATCATGGCCCAGTTAAATTGATACACACATTTTTGGGGGGTACATAATTCAATCCATGACAAAAACCAGGTACTGTTTGATAGAAACTGAGAAAGCGGAATGCTGAGGATGAATGAAGAAATACATACAGAGGCAGAAAGCCATGTTAGTACAAGGAAGCTCCCTAAGAAAATAAAAGAAAACCAAAAGATGAGGGAAAAATGAATGTGGTTATTGTAGGTATTTATTTAATTACAGGACTGCATGGTGTTTATTATTTTATTTTACTACTGTTAGGTTTTATGGCCACTTCTTCATGTGTTGTTCTAAGAGCTCCTTTTTTCAAAGTCATTGCTATTTCTCAATATGTTCTATTTAGAGTCCAAATAACAGAAAGGCTGGAAAAATTCCTTTTCATGCCTTTTTGGTCCCTGGATCATATAATACAACGAGAAATTGAGATTTCAAGTATCCTGTGGATGTGTATTTTTCTCCTTGGCCAATGTTTTTCAAGGAAGCCAGCTTTAATGGCCTGGCTACAAAATGACATTCCATTCTTATGAAAGATACCCTGCAGTTAATGTTACAACACTGTGCTGAACGTGGCTCCATATGAGAAGAATGGCAGAGATTCTTTCAAATTTCATATTGCCAAGGCCTAAGCAAGAGATCGATACTACAGTCTTCCCTTTTCAATTCACATAAATTGCCAGTAACTGTTTTCTTGAATTAGTGCATGTGAATTCAATTTAGAAAAAAGTATATATTTTGGAGGATGGAAATGGCTCCTTTTCACAATAGAAGAGGTTCAAGAAAAACTACCATAGGAATTTTTTTCTCTAAACCTACTGCAGTAAAGTCACCTCTTGATGATTGTCTCAGCTAATAACTACTCTATGTATTTATAGTACTTTGTAGTTTTCAAAGTGTGTTCTTGGTTTTTCATGAGAACATCGCAACAAGTCTGTGAAGTAGAACTGGATGAAGAGAAACTGAGGCCTTGAGAGGGCCTCAGTGACTTGTATGAGGTCACACAACTAATGCATGATAGGATTGGGGTTGTCAGTCTGGTTTACAGTCTGTTTTTTGTAAGCAGAATGGCTGTATTTCCATGTAAATAATTCAATAGAAAAAGTATAATAGTTAATATCAGTATATTACTTTAGAGAGTTCTTTCATGTCCTTTATCTTGTTTAACATTTAGGATAAATTTTGTGGTAGCTGTTATTATCATTTTCATCCCCATTTTACAGATGAGGAAATCAAAGTTCAGAGATATTATGTGACCTTGGCCTAGGCCCTGCAGATCCAGGACTGAATCCCTGTCCTTTGACTCCTTGTCTGTTCACTTTCCATTACTCGTGTTGCCCAAATAACTCTCTAGCCCAAAAATTGTTTATGTTTCAATTTAAAGATTTATGTTTTCCTCTTTGGAGGAAAGCACCTTCCTGTATCTTTCTTAAGAAGAAATTAATTTAGCTTACATTTACCTGAGCCAGCATCTCTGAGTGACTGAGAGAGTTGACTCAGAAAAGAGCAGGGCTAAACCATATTTAGATAGCTCTGAGCTTTATTTCCACTGTCTTTAAGATATTTCTCCTTCTAAGTAGCATGGGGTCAAAGGCTTGCTTTGAGCAGAGAATAAGATTTTAAATTTTATTTTGATTTGACTCACAATACGATGCTGATTTTTTTCTTTTTGTAAACCAATTGTGCTCTTTAATATCATTGTCCTTTTTAATTCCAAGAACCAAAGTTAGCTCTTTTGATGTGAGCAGCTTAGATTAGATTTGGGCCCTCTTGTGAGTAGGTACCATTTTTATAATTAAGGACACTACACATTCAGGTCCCAGGAAGTGGCAGACCTGGGAATAGACCCTAGATATGTCTATTCTGAAGGCCCACGTCCTTGACCACCACACTACATTTCCTCCTTGTGGCACCTCAAAACTGTTGTTGGCCACCTTCCACCGGCCACCGATTCCTGGAGACCCACATGCAATGGAAAGAAACTCTGCCGGCTCCTGCACCATCCCCATGGTAGGTTGCATATCGGACCATTGTGATCCATAGGGTTTTCATTGGATGACCAGATCACCAGACCTTCCTTCCTAGTCTGTCTTAGTCTGGAAGCTGTGCTGAAACCTGTTCAGCATCATAGCAACATGCACACCTCCACTGACAGAAGGGTGATGGCTACGTATGAGGTGAATTGGCTGAGCAATTGAACCCAGGTCTCCTGCGTGGAAGGTGAGAATTCTACCACTGAACCACCATTGCCCCCTGGGATACTGCTTAGAGTCCTTTATTAATGACTTTTACTGAAACAAATGTGAGATTTTGACCAGCCTAGAAGCTCTAAAGATGAGGGTCTCTGAGAACATTCCATTCCTGTGGGAAAATCCTATAGGGCTGGGGATATATTGTATTTGGACCCCTGGAACCATATGACAGTTGTCTAGCTTTGGGTCTTTTTACAGTAATAGAACTCTTTAAATATTATCCAAATACTTTAACTTCTTCCACAAACATTTGAGTTCTTCTATGAACCTGGCAGCTAATATACAGCACAGTTCCAGTGCAAGAGATTGATAAGGGATAGCTTTCCATGTTGACATCTTTAATTTATATTAATTACTACTGGCTTTGCTTGAAAATTAAAACATAAAAAAAAGTAAAATTTTCCTTAAAATAGGCAAAACTTGAATTGATTTCTATGGGTAGACAGTAGTGCATAAAGGCCCAGGATAATGAAATAAAATATTTAAATTCGGGCCGTGAGAAAAGTATTGCCGTGGATGCTTGGTTAAACTGTTTGTTGATCTTTGTTTCTGAAACCAGAGATGAAAAGAGCTCATCATGGAATCACATCCTTCCCTGATCACCAAAACTACCTTCTCACTGCATGTAAGATGATTATTATAAACCTGAAAAGCAAAATTCAGAAAAAAAGTGAAGTGGAATGTTTAGTAATTGAAAAATATAGAAGATTGATTTGATAATGGGGTATGTTTAATAGTTCTTTAATTTGAGTTTTTAGTAAATTGATTTTCAAGAGAATAAAAATCCATTGCCGTCGAGTGGATTCCGATTCATAGCGACCCTGTAGGACAGAGTAGAGCTGCCCCACAGGGTTTCCAAAACTGTAAATCTTTATGGAAGCAGTGCCACATCTTTTCTTCCATACAGTTCAAGAGAATAAAGGGTCAAAAAAAGAATGACAACCATTATTCTTTAAATCAATTTAAGTATTTAGAGGAGTATTTTTTCTTATAACTTTAGCACAGCAACACCCACTATGACTGCCCCCGTTCCTCTGTCTTCAGGTTGTCCCCCTTCACACCGTGAATACGTTCAGACACTCTTGAGGGCTTCTGTCCTGGAGAACTGAGAAGCCAGCACTGGCTACTTGTCCATCCTCCCCACCGGTTCATTTAGTCTTCTACTAATGCTGCTCTCTTGAATATCAGCTGTGGAGTCCTAAGTTCTCTCAGGCCTCAGCACCTGTGATTCTTCTGAAATGAATGTGACACTGTTGACTTCCTCCCTTTTTTACATTTTCTCTTGCTTATGTGGTAGTGTAGTGCTCCATAACCTCTGTATCTAATGGCTCTTCTTCTAACTTCTCTAAATTCAGGAGCATCAGAGATAGTCATGATTATCCATTGGCTACATACACACCAACACCTTAGTATACAGCACTTTCGATAATCCAGCCACCTTCCACAGCAACATTTCACTATTCTCCTATACCCCATAAGCCCAGACCTCCAGCCAAACTAAGCACTGGTAAGTAGATGGGAAAGAAAAATCTACCAAATTCAACCTGAGGGAACATTACAAAGAAAATCACCTAAGAGTTTCTTTAAAGTGAGAACTCTTCTGGTCATTTAAAATGTACTTTCTTTTGGAGTTTTTATTTACTCATATTGTTTTCTCTCTAAACCTGTTACCTGTAAAACAATGAGAATACTTACCTATTTTCCAAGATCTGGGAATTATTTGTATATGAACAGATTGTTAAAATGCTTTTGTGAGTGCCTTTGCCATTAAAAGTGTGAACTAAGTAGTTTTGAAATAAGAGTGAAGAATCTTCGAGCTTGCAAAAGAAGTAATGTTTCCACAATTCTTTCCCTTTCTGTGATGGCTGCAATAAACATTGCTGAGGACAGAAAGCAAATTTGCACAGTAAGGAGTGTGCGTGAGAAGCAAAGCTTTAATGAACTTTAATGAGCTCCCTTTGTTGTATTTGTACTCTCTTGGAGGAATAGGAATGTGTCAATATTTTTGAGAGAGGCCACATGGCTTTGCCAAGAACAAGAATTGTCAGAGGTCTTCCCTGTTGTGGAAATAATTTTTCCATTCCCTTAGCTTCATAATCTTTTCTGACTCCATTTGAAATCTTGTCCTGTACTGAGTAATTATTTGCAACAGCTCTTGATTCTGGGTGTAGATTGAGGAAGGAATGGTTCAATGAAAATAGTAAGAGAAATCCAGATAATCACTGGAAATTTCTTCTTACACATATTTTCTCACTTTAGGATACCAGGGCTGAAACCATTTGTGTACTTCGACTTTGTATCTTAAAACCAGTAAAGGTTCAACCTAGCCCTGTTAAGTTTGGTATATAAGTTGTTAGAGATCATCAAAAAGCTTTCAAATCTAAAAGTGCTCTATGTATCCCAGGAAGAGAAACAAATTATTTTAGCTTAATAGAAATAAAGAACAGAAAGAAGAACGTGTACTCGCTTGACCACACCTGCCTGTGGCAGGCAGAGTGTGTCCAGGAAGCACTGCTGGGGGTGAGCAGCCTTGTCTTTAACACTCCCTTCCTACTTGCTGACCCCGCACTCTGTTTGGCAGTCATCTTGGCAGGTCCTCCTGTCAACCTGTCTTCCATTTTTACCACCCTCAGACAGGGCCTGGCTTTCCCAGCCAGGTGCCTTCACGTTGGGCTGCGTGTCTGCTGGGCAGCATTGCCAGGCTGTCTGTCATCACCCTTGCTCTTGCTCTCCTTGTCCAAGGGAAAAGAACAACAGCAACTGATATTTGAATGACAATTTACCAAGCATTTCTTCATCTCTTATGAACCTGACCCCTCAGAGTGGTTGGTAGGACAGGCATCATGACTCCTGTATTGCAGAAAAAGAAACAAGCTAGAGAGAGTCATACAGCCAGTAAGTGGGGAACTGGGGCCGGGGTGTGTCTGACTCTAAAGCCAGAACTCTTTCTATCACACTTTGCTGTCCCACTCAGCAATTTCCTATTATATTTCCTTAAGAACAGACTGGTAGAGTTTAGGGTAAGACAGAGGTGAGAATGAATTTTAGTTCTTCTACTTACCAATAAATAACCTTGTATAACTTATATAATATCTTTAAGCCTCAAATTGACCATTTATAAAATGGAAATAATATTAATAACTACTTCAAGAGAAGATATGAAAAGGGACATAAAGTGGATGAGTCAAGTAGAAAAACAGTTATAAACTCAAGTATATCAATGATTAGATTAAATAAAAATATTCTAAATATTATAACTAAAAGACTAAAATTATCAGACTCCATATCAAACAAAACACAATGAATTATGTGATCTTTATAAGATGTTCTAAGACTTGATATATAAGGACACAGGAGTTCCACTTCCAGAATAACAGTATGAGGAATTCCACAGACCCGTTCCCAGAAAAACAGGTGACAATTAAAACATTAAAAGCCCTGGAAATGGTCCTAAGGGCATAAAGCAAATGAAGAAACATTTATTCAAGAAAATCTACTAAAGCTCAGTAAGAACAGTGAGAATCTGTGGCATTTGAATGACAATTCAATCTCTCCCGCCCTCCATCCATTCCAGCATGACAGAAGCGTCACTCCCGGGCAGGTTCAGCCAAGAACACAGGGTTCCTTCTCCCACCATCTCCCAGTCTAGGGCTATGCTGTCTTCCCAGGAGGAGGACATCAGCCCTTCTCATCCCACCTCCATCAGCTAGCTGTTGCAGAGGCTACATCCTGGGTAAGAGCAGATGAGGAGTCAGGTCTCCCTGTTTCTGCCCACCCTCTACCCATGTAATGGGTTCTCTACCTTGAACATGGAGTGCTCAGAACATTGGCCCTGGTTGTCCTTGCTTCAGCTTGTTCATAAGATGCACCACCATACATGTAACAGAAATGCCAGAGGAGGAGAGAGAGAGAGAAAGGAGCAGGAAAAAAAAAAAAAAAAAGAAGAAGAAATAATGACCGAAAACTTCCCAAATTTGTGAAAATCATTAATCTACACATCTAAGAAACTTAAAAAATCCAAGTAGAATAAAAGCAAAGAAACCCATACACAGACATATCATAGTAAAAATACTCAAAGCCAAAGACAAGAAGTAATCAGCAAGAGAAAACGATTCATCACTTAAAAGGAAATTCCACCAGAAACAATGGGGGCCAGAAAGCAGTGAAGTAAGACTTAAGATACTTAAAGAGCTCAAGGAAAAAAGTTTATCAGCTAAGGATCCTATATCCAGCAAAGCTATTTTTCAAAAATGAAAGCAAAATAAAGACAAAAACAAAATTTATTGCTAGCAGACCCACCTTACAAGAAATACTAAAGGAAGTTCTTCAGGCTGAAAGCAAGTGACCACAGGCAATATTTCGAATCCACACAAAAAAAGCGAAGAGCACTGGTAAAGGTAATTATGTAATTATAAAAGACAGTGTAAATAAATATTTATTCTCCTTTTTTCTCTTAACTGATTTTTAAAAGCAGTTGTGTAAAACAGTGTGCGTATAATTATATCGTTGTACATATAACCTATAGAATTATAATATATTTGCCACCAAAAACAAGGAGATAAATGGGATCAAAACTGTATTAGACTAAGGAAATGACAGAAATGATAACTTGAATCCATAGGAACAAATGAGGAGAAGAAGAAATGGTAAATAAGTTAATGTAACAAAGGCTGGGATTTTTTCTTCAGGGCTAGGATTAGCATAAACCATAGGGTTAGGGCTCTTTTTAAGGTTAGTGTTGGTTAGGGTTAGGGTTAGTGTTCGGGCTTGCATTAGGGTTAAATAGGGTTAGGGCGCACGTTAGAGTTAATGACAGGCTTGGGACTACTCTCCCACCTCCATACTTTTAGCACAGAACTGGCTCCATATCTGCAGGAGCAAGGTTATATGGGGCAAGCATCCTGCTGCCAGAGTTCAGAGCAGTGACCTCACCAAGCTGACAGTAAAGACATCAAGAGCCATTACAAGGAGAGGAGGAGGAGGGGGCTTAGGACTAACATTTCCCTAGGACCGATGCTAGGCCAGCCCGTGTCTGGGGCCTTTATGTGCGTTGTATCTCCATTTCTGCTGCTCCGTGCCTAGACAGGGTCAGAACTTTCCATCATTCTTTTGCTCAGTGTCCAGCTAGGGAGAGAAGTGTTAAAAGCAACCAAAGCTTGACCACTCACACTACAGAGAGTAGGCACCCCAACTCCCTCCATTGTTGCTGCTGTGACCTGAATCTGATACTGCAAACCAACTATGGGGGAGGGAGGAAGAGTGATCTTGTCTCTTAATGTTAATTGTAGTGAGTATGATTTTTTCCTTTTTTTTTTTTTTTATTGTACTTAAATGCAGGTTTACAGAACAAACTAGCTTTTCATTAAACATTAAGTACACATATTGTTTCATGACATTGCTTAACAACCCCACAACATGTCAACACTCTCCCTTCTCAACCTTGGGTTCCCTATTACCAGCTTTCCTGTCCCCTCCTGCTTTCTACTCCTTGTACCTGGACAATTGTGCCCCATTAGTCTCGTTTTGTTTTATGGGGCTGTCTAATCTTTGGCTGAAGGGTGAACCTCAGGAGTGACCTCATTATTGACCTAAAAGGGTGTTCTGGGGCCATACTCTTGGAGTTTCTCCAGTCTCTGTCGGGCTAGTAAGTCTGATCTTTTTTTTTTGTGAGTTAGAATTTTGTTCTACATTTTTCTCCAACCCTCTGTTGTGATCCCTGTCAGAGCAGTCAGTGTTGGTAGCCAGGCACCATCTAGTTATACTAGACTCAGTCTGGTGGAAGCCATTGTGGTTGTGGTCCATTACTCCTTTGGACTGATCTTTCCCTTGTGTCTTGTTTTCTTCATTCTCCCTAGCTCCCGAAGGGGTGAGACCAGTGGAGTATCTTAGATGGCCACTCACAGGCTTTTAACACCTCAAATGCTACTCACCAAAGTAGAATGTAGTACATTTTCTTTATAAAGTATGTTACACCAGTTGAACTAGATGTTCCCCAAGACCATGGTGCTCACAGCCCTCCGTCTAGCAATTCAGTCCCTCAGGAGTTTGGATGTGTCTATGGAGCTTCCATGACCTTGCCTTGTACAAGTTGTGCTGGCTTCCCAGTGTGGTGTACTATCTTACCCTTCACCAAAGTTACCACTATTGTATATTTAGGGTTTTTCCATCCCCACCCCTCCCCTCCCTCATAACCATCAAAGATGGTTTCTTTTTGTGTGTAAACCTTTTCAAGAGTTTTTACAGTAGTGGTCTCCTACAATATTTGTTCTTTTGTGATTGACTTATTTCACTCAGCATAGGCCCTCTAGATTCATCCATGTTACAAGATGCTCCTTAGATTCATCATTGTTCTTTATCATTGTGTAATACTCCATTGTGTGTATGTACCATAGTTCATCCATTCATCTGTTGATGGGCATCAAGTTTGTTTCCATCTTTTTGCTATTGTGAACAACACCGCAGTGAACATGCATGTGCATATGTCTATTTGTGTGATGGGTCTTATTTCTCTAGGATATATTCCTAGGAATGGGATTGCTGGATCATGTGGTATTTCTATTTCTAGCTTTCTAAGGAAGCACTATATCATTCTCCAAAATGGTTGTTCCATTTTGCATAAGAATTCCAATCTCCCCGCAGCCTCTCCAACATTTGTTATTTTCTGTTTTTTTGATTCGTGACAGTAATGCCGGGGTAAGATGGTATCTCATTGTAGTTTTCCTTTGCATTTCTCTAATGGCTAATGATCATGAGCGTTTCCTCATGTGTCTGTTGGCTGCTTGAATGTCTTCTTTGATGAAGTGTCTGTTCATTTCCTTTGCCCATTTTTTAACTGGATAATTTGTCTTTTTGTTGTAGAGGTGTTGGATTTTCCTGTAGATTTTAGAGATTAGAACTTTGTCTGATTTGTAATAGCCAAAAATGTTTTCCCAGTCTGTAGGTTCTCTTTTTATTCTTTTGGTGAAGTCTTTTGATGAGCAAAAGTGTTTAATTTTTAGAAGATCTCAAAGATATCTAGCTTGTCTTCTGGAGTTTGTATGTTGTTAGTTATGGTTTGTATCCTGTTAATGCCATGTATTAGGGTCTCTAGCTTTGCTCCTATTTTTTCTTCAATGATCTTTATAGTTTTTGGTTTTATATTTAGATCTTTGATCCTTTTTGAATAGTTTTTGTGTATGATGTGAGGTATGGGTCCTGTTTCATTTTTTTGCAGATGGACATGCAGTTTTGCCAACACCATATGTTAAAAAGACTGTCTGTTCCCCATCTGATGGACTCTGGGCCCTTGTCGAAGATCAGGTGACCGTACATGGATGGATTCACATCTGAGTTTTCAACTCTGTTCCATTGGTCAATGTATCTGTCGTTGTACCAGTACCAGGCTGTTTTGACTACCATAGCTGTATAGTAGGTTGTGAGGTCAGGTAGTGCCAGTCTTCCTACTTTATTCTTCTTCAATAGTGCTTGAATTATCTGGAGCTTCTTCCCTTTCTATATAAAGTTAATGATTATTTTTTCCATCTCTTTAAAGAATCTTGTTGATATTTGGATCGGGATTGCATTGTATTTGTAGCTTGCTTTGGGTAGAATTGTCATTTTCACAATGTTGAGTCTACCTATCCATGAGCATGGTAAGTTTTTCCATTTATGTAGATCTCTTACAGTAGTAGTAGTAGTAGTTTTCTTTGTATAGGTCTTTTACATTCCTGGTTAGATTTATTCCTAAGTATTTTATTTTTTTAGGGGCTATTATAAATGGTATTGTTTTCCTGATTTCCTTTTCATTGTTCTCTTTGTTGGTGTATAGGAGTCCAGTTGATTTCTGTATGTTTATCTTGTACCCTGCTACTCTGCTGAATCTTTCTATTAGTTCCAGTAGTTTTCTCCCAGAGTCTTTTGGGTTTTCTACATATAGTATCATATCATCTGCAAATAGGGACAGTTTTACTTCTTCATTATCAATTTGGATGCCCTTTATTTCTTTTTCTTGCCTTATTGCTCTAGCTAGGACTTCCAGCACAATGTTAAATAGGAGTGGTGATAAGGGACATCCTGTCTTGTTCCCGTTCTCAGGGGGAATGTTTTCAGCTTCTCTTCATTAAGAATAATGTTGAATGTTGGTTTTGTATAGATGTCCTTTATTATGTTGAGGAATTTCCCTTCTATACCTATTTTATTGAGATTTTTTCAATCAGAAATAGGTGTTGGACTTTGTTGAATGCCCTTTCTGCATTCATTGAGATGATCATGTGATTCTTTTATTTTATTATGTGGTGGATTACATTGATTATTTTCCTAATGTTGAACCATCCTTGCATACCTGATATGAATCCTACTTGGTCATGGTGTATTATTTTTTTGATATGATGCTGAATTCTATTGGCTGGAATTTTGTTGAGAATTTTTGCATCTATATTCATGAGAGATATTGGTCTGTGATTTTCTTTTTTTGTAATGTCTTTGCCTGGTTTTGGTATCAGAGTTATGCTGGCTTCATAGAATAAATTTGGAAGTATCCCTTCCTTTTCTATGTTCTGAAATAGTTTGAGTATTCCCTCCAGGAAGCTAGGAATTGACCTGCCGGGAAGCTTCAGATTGACCAGCCAGGAAGCGGCAAAGGTTGAGCAGGGGAGGCCGGGTGGAGGATGGGATAGCTTGTCTTGCTGTTACCAAGTGCTGTGTCTCCTGCTGGGAGCTCTGTGAATCTGCTTTTGCAAACTCCCTGTCCGCCGATCTCTGACAGGAGTCCAAAATATTGGATTTGTGCTGCGTTAGCTGATAGGGGACTTACACTTGTAACTCTCCTTGCTCTCTGTTCTCTATCAGTTTCTTATTCCATTCAGTGCTTGGTTGAGTTCTTTATCTCTTCATTTGACACTTAGGGTTCCAGGATTGACGTTTGTCTCTGTTTTACTTAGTTTTTTGGGTCTTTGCTATGGAGGGAAGGTGTGGTGCTTCTGTCTATATCACCATGTTGGCTCCATCTCCATGAGTATGATTTTTGAATTAAAAAAAAAAAATCTGTGTCCTCCAGACAGTTCTTCTTTGTGGCTTGTGTAACGCTGAAGCAGAAAAATTAGAGTGAACCCCAATTAAATAGATACTTTATTTTCATTGTATTGCCCATTGTATTGTATTTACTAAGATGTGCTCAGTAAATGTGAACATAAAGGAGGCTGTTGCCATCAGCTCCAACTCATGGTGACTGAATGTGTAACAGAACAAAACCTTACCCAGTCCTGCTCTGTCTTCATGATCGTTGCTATATTTTGAGTCCAGAGTTTCAGCCACTGTGTCAATGTATCTTACTGAGGGCCTCCTTCATCTTTGCCACCCCTCCACTTTACCAACCATGTTGTCGTTTTCTAGCAAGGTTAGAACAGAGGAGGCTACACAGAGTATAATCCAGTTTTTCTCTTTCTATATGGGGGACATACTTACACCGCATGGTGAGTCATAGGAAGATGGATGCTTTAAGAAGATACTCTGAATCAGACTGTTTAGAATTTAATTCTTAAAATTTGGTGTTTGAGAAAAATGATAGTGTCTAATTTTATATATAACATCATCTGTCAGACAAGAGAACACCATAATCTTTTTTCAATTGAGGGAGACTTTTTTTTTTTTTCAGATTCAAATCCCCCCCCAAAAAAAATTCTAACCAAGGAATGGTAATTAAGGGGGATTCCCAGCACCCTAGGTTCATTGCTGACAAGTGAATCACCAAATCCATTTAATTCTACTACTGGCATTTCCTAAATTCTCCCCAAATGTGAGTATTTTTACAAAACAAGTGTCTGCTTTCAGTTTAAATAAATGTGTCAAAAACCTTAGAGGGGAAGCTAAAAAGTTTATTTAAACTGATAAACTAACAGGTTGTTAATTACCAAAAGAAAATGTGGTAAAACTTTATTTGCTTTTGTTAAATTTCTGTCGTTAAGACAGAGCCAGGAAACTGAGATGGCGCAAATGCTTTTGCTCAACTCAAGAGAAAGCAGTCACCACTGATAACCAAAGGGGAAATTCCCTGTGCAACCAGAATGTTTCCGGGGAAAATTTGCATCCTTTGAACACAATCTAATTTCTAGTAAGTGCTGCTCTTGAAAAATCTGTGATGAAGCCAGTCCTGGCTCCAGTATCCCTCTTTC
Organism: Trichechus manatus latirostris; assembly: GCF_000243295.1. Taxonomy (NCBI): domain Eukaryota; kingdom Metazoa; phylum Chordata; class Mammalia; order Sirenia; family Trichechidae; genus Trichechus; species Trichechus manatus. The sequence continues at coordinate 8,119,351 of NW_004444048.1, read as the reverse complement.
AGAGATGTGGCCTCTTGGAGGTTCCTGGGGGAAATATAAAGAATAAGATATTACATTGGGGAATTTTTTTCATGTCATGACGCACACTTGGATCCATGGTGTCTAGGGCATGGCTATTTCTTAGCTAATTTAACGTGGACAGTCAGAGCAGAATTTTTATGAGAAAGAAAAAGTCCTCTTGCTGTTGGAATGTTTCTCAGTGCCTCCCTCATCACACTCCTCAGCATCCTTACATTACCAAGGCAACCAGAGGTATCTATCTGGTTTGAGCCATGGTGACCTTGACTCAAATTGTCCCAGGGAAATCATTTTTTCTTTCTTAACTCTTACCATCTTGATACATTTAACCTGGTGGCAATCAACCATCAAGTCATAGGCAAATCCCACATGCTAGTATTTCTCAAAAGGTAGTCTAAATACCACTTCCATCACTGCTGATGCTCATGCTATAAATATGATCTGTAATTATGAATACTGGTTCCTGGGCCCCACCCTAGCCTTCTATATTGTTGAGGAACCTAGGAATATGTATTTTAACAAGTATTCCAAAAAATTGTTATGCACTAAAATTTGATCTAAGGTAAAGGCTATAAGGGATTATAGATCCTCACTAGTTGCCACTATTTAACTATTAAGGAAATACAAGTTGCTACAGGGAAATAGTATTGCTTAATCCTGGAGCAATTTTTATTTTTACCTGCTTATCTCATGAAGACCAAAGCGCACAGCATTCAGTATGGATTACACCTCAACATAAAGAAAACAAAAATTCTCACAACTGGACCACTAAGCAACATTATAAACAGAGAAAAGATTGAAGTTTTCAAGGATTTCATTTTGCTTGGATCCATAATCGACACTCATGGAAACAGCAGTCAAAAAATCAAAAGACCGAAGGTGAGGCCAGCATTGCAGAGTAGTCAGATGCTTCTGCTGGTCCCTCTTACAACATAGACCTGAAAAAACAAGTGAATTGATTACATGTGACAATCTAGGAGCCTTGAACATCAAAGACAAAGTTGAGGAAGTGGACTGAGTGGGAGGGGGAGGAAGAGATGGTTCAGAAGCAGCGAAGAGTTACCAGCCCTGACCCAGTGGGAGCCAGAGCCCTTCAGGCTGGATCAGCTCATGTGCATGGTGAGGCAAGCAGTGGTGCTCAGGAGGTGTTTTCCATATCAGGAGAGACTTGGTGGCAGAGAGTCTACTCAGCCATCCAGAAGCAGTGAAAAGCAGCGCTCAATCGGCGAAAGATCAGTACTTGCATCTGGCCTACTGAGCAGATCAAAAACATCCCCCTTTGGGAAAAAACTCTCTCCTATTTACCTCCCTGCTCCCTGTTCTGCAGCACATCCAGGAAGGCTTCAGTGATTGCTGATTTACCTAGGCCAGAAGTAGGACCCGTCACGTGCCCTGAGCCATTCTCCTGGCCTTGGAGAGGGAACAAATTAACAAATGTGAAAAATAATGTCGCCTCAACTAAGCCAGGATCTCAGAGTAGGCACAGCTCCTTTGCCTAGGAACAGGCATAGGGGGTCCATGGACTTGGAGTGCCTTTCACCTCTGCATAGACTTTTGTGGGCCCATTTAAACAGAGTAGGCCCTCATTATGACAGTACAACAGGGTATATACCTGAAATCTAACTTCAACTGTTTCAGCTGTGAAGTGGCAAGTTCGTGACATTTGACACTGCTCTGCCCATTAAGCAAGGTCTTCACCTACCCACATAAGGGCCCTGAAGACTGGTGGCTCCACCCATGCCACCTGCGACAAGGGTCCAAGAATAAGTGATGACCCCAGTCCTTACAGCCAATAGCACTGGGGGCTCATAGTCCAGCTGTAAAACCCACCCACCTACACACTCTAGGGAAGAGGGAGACGCTTTCCTTCCAGACACTCGGGGCAGCTGTCAGCCCCCTGCCTTGTGTGGTGTGTGACCCCCTACTGCAGCCAGAAACCTGTGCCTACACCAATCACCTATGCCAGTCTAGGACTGTAGGTGAAAGCCTGCACCACACACTTGGTGACTGACTACCTGGACACCTGAGCTGATTCTATACAAGAAAAGTAAACGGAATCCTATGCTAAAATACTTAGTAACAGATCTGACCACTTGATGACAGGATGATAGAGCTTCAAAGGTGTCAGTAATCAAATTAGCTCACATAAGCAGCCTATTTGGGCGTATCAAAACAAAACAAAACAAGACGCTAGGACAAAGTAAACAAATATAAAATAAATGAATATAATAAACTATTGATGGCTCAGAGACAACAGTCAATATCAAATCACTTAAAGAGGCAGAGCATGATGGCTTCAGCAAGCTCCCAAAATAGACAATCAAGAAATTTTCCGGAGGAAGAGAATTTCTTGGAATTACTGGAGGTGGAATATAAAAGATTAATATACAGAACTCTTCAAGAGATTGGGAAGGAGATGAGGCAAAATGCAGACCAAGCTAAGGAACACACAGACAAAGCAAGAGGATCTTAAGGTTATTCAAGAGCGTAATGACAAATTTTTTAATAGGCTGCAATAATCCATAGAGACAGCAATCAGAAATCCAGAAGATTAACAATAAAATTTCAGAATTAGACAACTCAGTAGAAAGTCATAGGAGCAGAGTTGAGGCAATGGACGTCAGAATTAGTGAGGCTGAAGATAAAGCACTTGACACCAACTTATTTGAGGAAAAATCAGATAAAATGATTTTAAAAAAATGAAGAAACCATAAAAATTATATGGGACTCTATCAAGAGGAATAACCTACAAGTGATTGGAGTACCAGAACAGGGAGGGATAACATAAAATACACAGAGAATTGTTTGAAGCTTTTTGGCAGAAAACTTCCCTTATATCGTGAAAGATGAGAAGATATACATCCAAGATGCTCATCAAACTCCACATAAGCTATATCCCAAAAGAAAGTCACCAAGACATATTATAATCAAACTTACCAAAACCAAAGATAGAGAATTTTAAGAGCAGTTAGGGATAAATGAAAAGTTATCTACAAAGGAGAGTCAATTAGAATAAGCTTGGACTACTCAGCAGAAACCATGCAGGCAAGAAGGCAATGGGATGACATATGTAAAGCCTTTAAGGAAAAGAATTGCCAGCCAAGAATTATATATCCAGCAAAACTGTCTCTCAAATATGATGGCGAAATTACGGTATTTCCAGATAAACAGAAGTTAAGAGAATTTGCAAAAACCAAACCAAAACTACAAGAAATACTAAAGGGAGTCCTCCTGTTAGAAAATCAATAACATCAGATAACAACCCAAGACTAGAACACAGGACAGAGCAACCAGATGTAAACCCAGATAGGGAAGTCCCAAAAACAAATCAAAGCTAAAACACTGAAAATAGGGAAACAGAGATGTCAATATGTAAAAGATGATAACATTAAAACAAAAAAGAGGGACTAAAAAATGTAGACATAGATTTTTCATATGGAGAGGAAGTCAAGCTGATATAAAGAAGTAAAAGACTTGTATAAACTTAGAAAAATAGGCATAAATATTAAGGTAACCACAAAGGAAACTAACAATCCTACACGTCAAAATAAAAAACAAGAAAAATATAAAGACTCAGCAAATACAAAATTAACAACAATGAAAAAGATGAAAAGAAAATACATAAAGAAAAATGACTCAGCACAGTAAATTAATCAGAACAAAGAAACTGTCAACACACAAAAAAAAAAGACATCAGAATGACAGTATTAAACTTATATTTATCAATAATTACGCTGAATGTAAATGGACTAAATACACCAATAAAGAGACAGAGAGTGGTAGATTGGATAAAAAAAACACCATCTGTCTATATGCTGCCTACAAGAGACACACCTTACACTTAAAGACACAAACAAACTAAAACTCAAAGAATGCAAAAAAATATATCAAGGAAACAACACTAAAAAAAAAAGCAGGAGTGGCAATACTAATCTCTGACAAAATAGACTTTAAAGTAAAATTCACCACACAGGATAAGGAAGGACACTATATGATGATTCAAGGGTCAATACACCAAGAGGACATAACTATAATAAATATTTATGCACCCAATGACAGGGCTCCAAAATGCATAAAACAAACTCTAACAGCATTGAAAAGAGAGATAGCCAGCTCCACAATAGTGGTAGGAGACTTCAACACACCGCTTTCAGTGAAGGATATAACATCCAGAAAGAAGCTCAACAAAGACATGGAAGATCTAAATGCTACAATCAACCAACTTGATATCGTAGACATATACTGAACACTCTACCCAACAGCAGCCAAGTATACTTTCTTACACACAGAAAACCCCAAAGAATCCACAAGAAAACTACTGGAACTAATAGAAGATTTCAGCAAAGTATCAGGATACAAGATAAACATACAAAAATCAGTTGGATTCCTCTACACTAGCAAAGAGAACTTTGAAGGGGAAATCACCAAATCAATACCATTTACAGTAGCCCCCAAGAAGATAAAATACTTAAGAATAAATCTAACCAGAGCCGTAAAAGATCTATACAATGAAAACTACAAGACACTACTGCAAGAAACCAAAAGAGACCTGCATAAGTGGAAAAACATACCTTGCTCATGGATAGGTAGA
>NW_004444048.1:8084077-8113828 GCF_000243295.1 Trichechus manatus latirostris | reverse complement strand
TGTTGGAGAGGTTGTGGAAAGACTGGAACACTTATACACTGTTGGTGGGAAAGTAAAATGGTACAACCACTTTGGAAATCGATTTCAGGCTTCCTTAAAATGCTAGAAATAGAAGTACCATACAATCCAGTACTCCTGCTCTTTGGACTATATCGTAGAGAAATAAGAGCTGTCACACGAATAGATATATGCACACCCATGTTCATTGCAGCACTGTTCATGATAGCAAAAAGATGGAAACAATCTAGGTGCCCATCAACGGGCGAATGGATAAACCAATTATGGTATATTCACACGATGGAATACTACACAATGATAAATAACAACAATGAAGCCATGAAACATCTTATAACATGGAGGAAACTGGAAGGCATTATGCTGAGTGAATTTAGTCAGTCACAAATATTGTATAAGACCAATATTATAAGAATTCAGGAAAGTTTTAAACACAGAGGAAAACATTCTTTGATGGTTATGAGGGTGGGGAGGGAAGGAGAGGGTTCTTCACTAACCAGACAGTAGACAAGAATTATCTTAGGTGAAGGGAAGGACAGCATACACTACAGAGGAAGTCAGCCCAGCTGGACTAAACCAAAGCTAAGAAGTTTCCTGAATACAACCAAACACTTCAAGGGAGAGAGTAGCAGGGGCAGGGGTCTGGAGACCATGCTTTCAGGGGATATCTATGTCAATTGGCATAACAAAGCTTATTAAGAAAATGTTCTGCATCCTACTTTGGTGAGTGGCGTCTGGGGTTTAAAAGCTAGTGAGCAGCCATCTAAGATGCATCAATTGGTTCCAACCCATCTGGAGTAAAGGAGAATGAAGAACACCAAAAACACAAGGAAAGTATTAGCTCAAGAGACAGAAAGGGCCACATAAACCAGAGACCACATCAGCCTGGGACCAGAAGAACTTAGATGGTGCCCATCTACCACAAATGACTACACTGATGGGGAACACAACAAAGAGTCCCTGATGGAGCAGGAGAAAAGTGGGGTGCAGAACTCAAATTCTAGTAAAAAGACCAGACTTAATCATCTGACTGAGACTGAAGGAACCCCAGAAAGCACAGCCTGCACTCTCTGTCAACCCAGAACTAAAACCATTCCAGAGGCCAATTCTTCAGACAAAGATTAGATTGAACTATGGGACATAAAATGATACTTGTGAAGAGTGTGCTTCTTAGCTCAAGTAAATATATGAGACTAAATGGGCAGCTCCTGTCTGGAGTTGAGATGAGAAGGCAGAGAGGGTCTGGAGCTGGATGAATGGACACAGGAAATCAGGGGTGGAAAGGAGGAGTGTGCTGTCATGTGTATGAGAGGAACTAGGGTCACATAACAATGTATGTATAAATTTTTGTATGAGAGGCTAACTTGAATTGTAAACTTTCACTTAAACTACAAGAATAAAAAAAAAAAGACCGCTTTAAAGTGTTGAAAAGCAAAGATGTCACCTTGAAGAATAAGGTGTGCCTGACCCAAGCTGTGGTGTTTTCAATAGCCTCATATGCACGTGAAAGCTTTACGATGAGTGAGGAATACCGAAGAAGAATTGATGTCTTTGAACTGTGGTGTTGGCAAAGAATATTAAATATATCATGGACTGCCAAAAGAATGAGCAAATCTGTCTTGGAAGAAGTACAACCAGAAAGTCCCTTAGAAGCAAGGGTGGTGAGACTATGTCTCACATACTTTGGATGTGTTATCAGGAGGAATCAGTCCCTGGACAAGGACATCATGCTTGGTAAAGTAGAGGGTCAGCAAAAAAGAGGAAGACCCTCAACGAGATGGATTGACCCAGTGGCTGCAACAATGGGCTCAAGCATAACAGCATTTGTGAGAATGGTGAAGGACTGGGCAGTGTTTTGTCCTGTTATACACAGGGTCGCTCTGAGTTGGAACTGACTCAATGGCATCTAACAACAACAAGGTTGAAAAAGGGAGACTGTTGGCATGTCGTGGTGTTGACACCCAATGTCACAAGACAATATGTGTATTAATTGTTTAATGAGAAACTAATTTGCTCCGTAAATCTTCATCTAAAGCACAATTAAAGAAAAAAACAATTCAAAAACAAAAAAAAAAAAGACAGTGAAGGCCTTGGTTTTTCTCTCTGAGTCAAAAGTGTCAACGCTGGGGGACTTTTAGTCAAAGAAAACCAAACCACAACTAATTCCAATAAAAATATGGCATTGGAATAATTTATCTTCCTTTGACTGCTTGTGATCACATCACTCTCTAGTTTGTAAATTGTGTATGAAGTTCATCCATCTTTGATATGTGGCCAAAGGAAAACCATGGAGGCTTGGCCAGGCCTGTCCCTGGAGCACAGGTTGCGGAGGCATGATTAATACCTGAGAGTCTCAGGTCACCCTCCAGGTCATTATGAAACTGGTCCCATGACACCTGGTATTGCTCTGGAAGATGCTCTACTGAAGGTCAAAGTGAAGGTCTTGTGAACAACTTGTAAAGTACTAAACAAGGTAAGCAGCATGGCAGGGGTGTAGGTAAAAGAGTCAGAGAATTTCCTGAAGCTCCACTTAAATCCAATATCTCTTTCTACTGAGGATTCAGAGGCAGAGGGTCTGCTATCATCTTGAGAAAGTCTAGTTTAATAAACATTCAGTAAAAATCCAGAAGAAATTACTTAGTCCTTTCCAAAAGGAATGAGGTATTAAAGTCCAGTTAAATTTTTAAACAAAGTGTTTCTTCAGGGATGGTCTTTTTTCTCCCTCTCATAATCTGTAGGTCCCAGGAGGAAAAAGAAGATATTATTTTCTTACTGAAGGATTCCATTAAATATGATCTAGAGTTTGCAGATGGATATTCAAGTTTAGCTTCATTACTGGTTGAGCAGATAATTGTTACCATTCAATTGCACACAATAACTTTTAAATGCGTTGTCAATTTTATAAATTTAGATTGTACAGATTTTCATATAATGGCTTTAATTTGTAAACTCGTAGTTGACATCTAATCTTTATGACAATTTTCTTTTGATAAAAATTACAGGTCTAGATTTCTCACACAGATATTCACCCCTCCAGTGTTTTAGGCTAGAATGATCCAACATAATGAAATATTTTCTATTACCTTGGGAAAAATGTTTCATGAGCAACATAAGATTGTTTGCAGCTTTTATTAATCTTTCTTCAGACTTTATTTAGGAATTGGTTATGTCACAACTCAAATGGATCCAATTACTGATAATATGACAGAATCTACATCTTAATACCTCTTATACAATCAAGGGACATTGTCATGATGGCCTTCCTAAGAGAATGTTTCTAATGGCATAAAACACAAGTGTAGTTTGCCCATCCTTCCTCTATTTTACTTGCATGTAAATGATCTGATACTATTTTTCATGTCTTGGATGCATGCCCTCTGCTTTTGAGATTAAAAATATAGTTTGTCTTCTCTAAAATAGATAGTTTTGGGAACACTTCGAGGTATCCAAAACAGACGACCGATTCTCCACAGTGTTTTTGCCAGAGAGAATATATTTTAAATCAACATTTTGACAGATGCTCCACAGCATTAAATTGGTGGCTCATTTTTAGGACATGATTTCTATACTGCAGACCAGTTACTTAGGGCTGCAATTTGTGGTCAGTTAATCTTAGAGGATTCATCAGGAAGCAAGATTAGGAAACTCTATGGATATTATGAGAGATTGTGGTATGTGATTTTTAAAGCATGAGTTTTTTTTTATTGTTGTTGTTTTTTAATGTTTAAACTAAAACAATTTTGGCCATGTTCTATGGGACATATCATCAGTCCTCCCCTACACATTTGTCTGTGTGTTGTAGCACACACAGATGTTATTTTTTGAAGAGGATATTGGCTATCTCCATCAGTGTTCTCTAGACCCATGTAGCCCTGGCTCTTTCATTTTCAAAAGAGGACTGCAGTGCAGTGTATTACTTAATATAGCCCTTCTAACCATTCATGATCTTGTTACTCTCGCAGAATGATTGGGTGAGACTATGCAGATAAGGAGCTTATGGCCTACCAAGGAGATTAGACAGTCAGCTAATAATGCAACTAAGATGCATGGAATGCTTGTGGGGATGAGACCATGTAAATAAGGTGTGTAATACCCTAACAAGGGGATTGGTCAGTTTTGCTATCCCGTTAGGTTTAAAATGAGCCAATCCCAGAATCAGAGAGGGGATGTCACTACCACCAAGAAGAAGAGTCAGAGTGGAACACGTCTTTTGGAACTGGAGTCCTGCACTGAGAACCTCCTAGGTGCAGGACACAGAGAGAGAACTGTGACACTGGAGATGGCGCGAGACAGCAAGAAGCACGGCAGACAAACAGCAGCAGCAGAACCAGGAGACTGGCACAAGATGATGCAGTGGGCTTCCCAGTCCACAGAGCAAGACAGCTACAGAGATGAGTGTCTTCAGGCAGAAGGCTTACTGGTGGAGTGGAGTGTCTCTGAGAACTTAACTGGTGGAGCTAAAGAGCTTTGTAACTCTTGCCTGAGCAGGACAGAGGCCAGGGCAAAGGGCCAAGAGAGAGGCCTACCTGAGAACATGTTCAAGAAGCTGTCCTGACCAAAGAACTGTATCTTGAGTCATTCCTGATTCTGAATTGTAACCTGTTACTTCCCTAATTAACCCCATAACTGTGATTACCATCTGTGGGTTCTATGTGACCATTACAACAAATTATCAACCCCAGCAAAGAAGTAGAGAGTGCCGTGGGAGGGACAGCTGGTTCAGAATTGGTAAAAAGGTTGGAGAGAGGAGGTAAGTCTGACCTCCACCTCATAGGAATCAGCCATCAGCTGATGATGATCTTGATTCTCTCTCTTCTCCCTCGTGAAGTTAAATGAGGTCTGATGCCACTTTTACAAGGATCATCACTGCGCCCTCCATCTGGTTGATTATCAAGAATATAGCATGTTCTTTAGCTTGGAACTTAGCATATTTCCACTACAAGTACTCACCGGAGAATATAACCTTGGAACTCTCTTCTATCAAATTCTCATCAAAGTCCAGTTTTAAGAAATAATATTTATGAAGAGGTTAACCTACTGATTTTCTTGCTATTATTGAAACATACTGTTATTTTAGGGCCTTTGCATTCTTTCCTTTGCCCACTTTTCTTTCAGATATCCCTAGAGCTTCCTTCCTCATCGCATTCACATCTCTAATACTATGATTGATGTCAGAAAAGCCTTTCATGACGACTCTTTCTAGCATAACAATTCCCACTCTCAATCATGTTCTCTGTCACCTCCCCCAGTTTAGATTTTTCCATATCATTCATCACACAGCATTTATCTTGTTTGTTTATTACCTATATCCCCTCAATAGAAGATTATTCACTGCTATCTGCCTATTGACTGTCACATAATAGATGTTCAATAAAATTTGTAGAATGAATAAATAAGTATAAAGAATATTTAGTCTATCCATTCCTGCAAATATTATACATTTTACTTTTGGATCAAGATTTTTAGATCATCAGAGATCTGGGGCATGTGGGCCAACTCTTTGAGGCCCCTCATAGCAGTGCTTTTTGGAGGTTTTGCCTCAGCATAATATTCTTGTCCTACACTGAGGGACATCATGAGAAACAGTCATGTTTTGTATAGGTTTGGAGGTGGAGTCAAGACCATCATCCATTACATGATCAGGTGACTTCTCTATGCAAACACAAGGGTGAAATTCCTCTCTTGAATTGTACATTTGTTTTTAATTGATAGGTAAGTATCTTTGCTAGGATAATTATAGTCAAATCTGTACCCCTGACTAACAGCCATTCAGCCTTGTATACTGTGCTTTCTCTGTTGACTACTCTTATTCCTTGGTTTATTATTCTCCTGCAGTAATTATATAATTTTATATGCATTTCATATGCAACCTCAATTCATTTGTGGAAAGAACGGGCATGTGGATAAAAAATGAGTAAGCACTGAATTAATAGTTTCTAGTTCGTTGGTTTGTTTTTCTCTAAAATAAACCAGGACAGATAATAAATATGTAATTGCTCTCCCAAAATAAAAATTACTCTTAGGGACAGTGTCTCTTACCTAACACAAATGATAACACATACTTGTATTTTTTGGGAGTACATTACAGATTTGTGTTTAATCATACAGCTCCATCTTCCTGTAATGTCATCTTCCCTGCTTTCTCCCCTTCTAAATCTCATCTGGAAACCCTGGTGGCGTAGTGGTTAAGAGCTACAACTGCTAACCAAAAGGTCGGCAGTTTGAACCCACCAGGCGCTCCTTGGAAACCTATGGGGCAGTTTTACTCTGACCTACAGGGTCACTATGAGTTGGAATTGACTCGACAGCAACAGGTTTTTTTTATATCTCACCCAAGAGTTCTTGTGGCACAGTAGTTAAAGCACTTGGCTGCTAACTGGAAAGTTAGCAGTTCAAATCTCCATGAGAGCAAGATGTGGCAATTTGCTTCCGTAAGGAGTACATGTCTGGGAGGGGACTGTTCTACTCTATCCTACAGGGTCACTATGAGTCAGAATCGACTTTATGGCAACAGGTTTGTTATGTTGTTGTTATTGTTAAATCTCATCTACTCAAGATCCAAGGTCCAATTCAATTTCCGCTTTCTCCCAAGAGTATTTGTACACCTCCTTATCTCTCTTCAGTATTCCTATAAAATGGATGGTATACATGTCAACAAGCAAACTAGTTATGTACTTTTATTTCCTGTATTAGTATCTTGAACTATGATTTCAACCTTGTATTGATTTTCAGGTTTTCAGGCTTGTCTCCTGAGCTAATACTGTCTGTTTCTTTAAGAAAAGTGCTGTGCCTTTTAGTTTACCCACTTCTGCTGTAAGGGCTTAGCATAGCTCACTGTGTAAACCAGGCACTCATTACAGTATCTCTAGACTTAATTTATGAGGCAGTGGTGGTTCAGTGGTAGAATTCTCACCTTCTGTGTGGGAGACCCCGGTTCGATTCCTATCCAATGCACCTCAAGAGAAGTTGCCATTTGTCTCTCAGGGGAGGCTTGTGTGTTGCTGTGATGCTGAACAGGTTTCAGTAGAGTTTCCACACTAAGACTAGGAAGAAGTCCTGGTGATCTACTTCCAAAAATCAGCCAATGAAAACCCTATGGATCACAATGGTCCTGTCCTGTTGTGCATGGGGTTGCCACGAATTGGGGGCCAACTTGAGGGCAGCTAACAATGGGAACGACAGACTTAATTTACTCTGGGTTTCATTTATCCTGCAATGTGACATAAAGAGTATTTGACTGTGAACTGGGAGTCCTGGATTCTAGACCTCGTCCCAGATACATGGGATAGGGCAGAGACTAGACATTTCTGGATCTCAGTTTCAGAGTCTAATGCCTAAAAATATTCTAAATGATCTTTTCTCTCTAGTTCTAAAATTTCATGAGTATCTGAGATTATCCCCTTCAAGGTCAAAAACTGCCATCCAATATTATAATGAATAACGTAAACATCTATTGTAATTATTACTATCATTCCAATGCAAATGCCATGTTCATATTATAAAATAGAGTTTATATTTTTAATCATACCCTGATGTTCTAATTGAATTTTTTTAAAGAGTACACAACTGAATCTCAGCCTTGGAATGATTACAGATACTATACTGGTGAACTCCAAATTCATGAAAAATTACTATTTTAAAATGTTTGAGAAATTTAGTGACCTTAACATTGATATCATCTATTTCTGCTAATTTTACATTCATTATTATTATTGAAAATTTTTATAGAAGATGGAAGTTTAAAAAAGATGACAGAAATATATTGTCTCTTCACTTGTGTTTAGGAAATGACAGATGCCATATTTGAGAATCGATAACATGATCAATTTAATATGAGTGAACAGCAAGGATAAACTGATGTGAAGTTATAGCATTTCACACGTGTATGTTTTGAGTAATTTTAAAGAAAAACAAAGTATTAGTAAGACCATGATTTTGTCTTATACCCAAAGGTCACATCCTTTGCGAAGTTCTTCTCACATTAAATGTGACTCTAAAATACTATAATACGTGAGAAATAAATGGAAGTTAGAAAAGCTCATTCTTCAGTTTTGTTGTCTATTGATTTTAGCATCAAAGAGGCTGAGTTGCTGGTAGGCATCACCCAGGACTGCCCACCCTTCTCTGCCTTTCATGATCTCGTCATCACGTTTTCAATTCTGTACTAACAAGAGAATGCTCCCATACCTGTGCAAACCCCAGAGAACATGATAGTGACAAACCCACTTGAGCAACATTCTTTAGCAGCAGCCGAATTCCTTTTGTGATGACACCACTTATATCATCCCAACATTACAGGTGCTCACACTGTATTTTTTATTTACTTGTTCATAAACCTTCATCTATCCATCACAGCTTATGAGATCCTCTGTCAAACAACCTGTCATCTTCCAGTGGAACTGCCTGGCCACATGCACAGCCCATGTGTACTGTAGATATGCCTATCTAACTGTGGGGGGCGGAGAGGATCATAATGGCGGCAGCACGAATCTGTTAAATCTGTTTTCTCAATCTAACCTCACAACATGCAGGAATCCCCATATATAATGCATTCTAAAGGGAATCATCTAGCATCTTCCTGAAAACATTCAGGAAAAGGCATGTTACTATTACCCAACTGTAACCCAGTGAGGGTGGGTTCTGCCAGGTGCAACCTCTTGAGTCAAGTGAGAGACACCAGGCCTTTGAGAAAGACAAAGTGGACTTCAATGCAAGCCGGTCAAACAAGGAGCTCAGAACTAAGTCTCAAATCAAGCTCCCCGAGGTTGGGGATTCTAGGACAGTTATAAGTTTAGGATAGGGAACTTATGCATAATTCATGAAGTTTCTGGGAATAGGTGGGCAATTTCAGGAACTAATTAATATATGTGGGGGTACAGTGGGGATGCAGTATGGCAGCTGGGGGATATGACACATGAATTTATCTAAGGATAGCTTTGTAGTTTATTGCTCATGTCTGAATTAGAGGGGTGGAGGAGGGTGGTTGGTGAGTAGTGAAGTGGCCTTGAGCAGAGAAGCAGTAAGAAGACCTTGGGCTGTAACACAGAAATGCCGGAAGGGGGGTGTGTGATGGGAGGAGGGGGGACAGTTTAACCCTGTCAGTTATACAATGAAACACATTCTATCTGGGGGCCAGTTAAATGGTTAGAAAGCTGTTTCCTAAACTGAACTGAGATCAAACTCCCTATAATTTGTACTTTATTGGACCCTGTCCCTCTTCCACTTGAGAGCCTAGTAAGTCTACAGCCATACCTATTGTGTTATTTCTCTAACCATGTCTTTTCTAAGCCATATAACCCATTTCTTTCAACTTGCCCTTCATTTGCTTGGGTTCTCATACAGTTACCTTTCTGGTCACATTGCTTTGCTTAGTCTTTAGATTGTTTCCTCGTTAAAATATGGCACTCAGAATCTAAAATGGCTTTTTGAGCTATATTCCATTGCTGTCGAGTTGATTCGGACGTATAGTGACCCTACAGGACAGAGTAGAACTGCACCATAGGGTTTCCAAGGCCATAATTTTTATGGAAGCAGACTGCCACATCTTTCTTCCATGGAGAAGCTGGTGGGTGTACCACCAGGGATCTTTTTTTTTTAATTTAGTTTAGTAAATTTGAAACAGAGAGAGAATATTTACTTGCCTGGCACTGGATCCCATATATCTATAATTCACCTGGAAAATATATATGTATATATTTGCATCCATGTGACATTATGGCTCAGACTGGAGATGCAGGCAACTTAAAACTCTATTCTTGTGGATTTTTTTTTAAATGTAAACTTTCATTAAACTGTGTCTCACCCACAGTGAGAAAAAAGATTTCTATTTATTTTATCTTGTTTCACCTTTTTTTGATATCAGCCTGACATTTTAAGTTTCCTGGGACTACTTAATTTTTTTCATCCATTCATTGTATTAATAAATTTCCCAACTATTTTAATTGGCAAATCTGGTAAGAATGACTTCTGAGTATTTATTTAAGTCATTGATAAAAGTGTTAAAGAGAGCAGAGAGAGCAGAACAGATGGAAAGTCCTGGGGCATGTCTGTAGAACCTTCTCTTCAAGTTGACCTCTATCTTTATCAAGATTCTTGGATGTAGTTATTCAGCCAGCTATGTGTATACTTACCTTATTATCAACCAGAATTCTAAACACAGCTGCTCCATTTATTCAGTCAAACAGTAATCTTCTAGGTACCTCCATGAAGTAATTTTGTGGATCTAATTAAAGTTCCAAGTCAGTTAACCTTAAAATACAGATAATATCTGGGTGAGCCTGATCTAATCACGTGAGATTTTAAAAGGCAGAAAAGAAGGCAGAAGGGATGTTAGATAAATTTGAAACATAAGAAGTGTTGCACAAACCACTGACAGTTTGAAGATGGAGAGAGACACATGAGAAAGAATGTGGGTAGTCTGCAGAAAGCATGCCCCTAAATGTCAGCCAGTGAGGAAATCGAGACCCCAGTGCAATAAATGCAAGGAACTGAATTTTCCAACTTGAATGGTCTTGGAAGGAAATTTTTCCCCAGAGCTTTCAGAAAAGACCCCAGCCCAGCCTAAACTTTGACTTTGGCCTTGTGAAACCCTGAGAAGAAAAGCCAGTTGAACACCAGATTTCTGACATAATAGAACTGTGAGATAATACATGTGTGTTACTTTAAGCTGCAGAGTTTGTGATAATTAGTTACAGGGCAGTAGAAAAATAATACTCTCTCTAAATATACATGCACCAAACCAAAACAAAAACCAAACTCATTGCTGTTGAGTCAATTCCAACTCATAGCGACCCTATATGACAGAGGAGAACTGCCTCGTAGGGTTTCAAAGCTATTAATCTTTACAGAAGCAGACTGCCACATCTTTCTCCTGTGGAATGGCTGGTGGGCTTGAAATGCCAACCTTTCAGGTAGCAGTCAAGCGCTTAATCACTTGCATCGCAGGGCTCCCTCTATACATACATATACATGTTAAATTGTTTACAAATTTAAATCCTGCTCTACTCACAGGACATTATATTATGTAAAATATTGCAAATGTCTTTTATGTTGCTCCATGGTCTTCATAAATCTTAAATCTTCATCTTAATGGCATCTTAACCAAACAAAACACCAAACCTGTTGCCATCGAGTTGATTCTGACTCATGGCAACCCCATGTATTACAGAGTTAAAACTGAGCTCCATAGGGTTTTATTTTTTAAAATTTTTTTATTGTACTTTAGATGAAGGCTTACAGAACAAATAGTTTCTCATTAAACAGTTAGTACACATATTGTTTTATGACATTGGTTAACAACCCCACGACATGTCAACACTCTCTTCTTGACCTTGGGTTCCCTATTACTAGCTTTCCTCTCTCCTCCTGCCTTCTAGTCCTTCTCCCTGGGCTGTTGCGCCCCATTAGTCTTGTTTTGTTTTATGGGGCCGTCTAATCTTTGGCTGAAGTGTGAACCTCAGGAATGCCTTCATTACTGAGCTAAAAGTGGGTCTGGGGGTTGGTCATACTCTCAGGGTTTCTCCAGTCTCTGTTGGGCCAGTAAGTCTGGTCTTTTTTTGTGAGTTAAAATTTTTTTCTACATTTTTCTCCCCCTCTGTCCAGGACCCTCTGTTGTGATCCCTGTCAGAGCAGTCAGTGTTGGTAGCCAGGCACCATCTAGTTGTACTGGACTCAGTCTGGTGGAGGTCATGGTAGTTGTTGTCCAATAGTTCTTTGGACTAATCTTTCCCTTGTATCTTGTTTTCTTCATTCTCCCTAGCTCCCAAAGGGGTGAGACCAGTGGACTATCTTAGATGGCTGCTCACAGGCGTTTAAGACCCCAGATGCTACTCACCAAAGTAGAATGTAGAACATTTTCTTTATAAACTATGTTATGCCAGTTGATCTAGATGTTCCCTGAGACCATGGTCCCCACAGCCATCAGCCTAGCAATTCAGTCCCTCAGGGAGTTTGGATGTGTCTATGGAGCTTCGATGACCTTTGTACAAATTGTGTTGGCTTTCCCAGTATCATGTACTGTCTAACCCTTCACCAAAGTTACCACTTACCTATTTTCTATTTATTATCCCCCCCTGTGATGGTTAAGATTGTGTGTCAACTTGGCTGGGCCGTGACGTTCTAGCCTCTACAATCATGTGAGCTGTTTCCTTGATATAATCTCTCTCTGTATGTATATTTATACACTTTACTGGTTTTGCTTCTCTAGAGAACCCAACCTAAGACACCCCCAACTCCTCCCATCCCTCATAACCATCAAAGATTGTTTCTTTTTGTGTGTAAAGCTTTTCATGTGTTTTTACAGTAGTGGTCTCATACAATATTTGTCCTTTTTTGATTGACTTATTTCACTCAACCTAATGTCCTCCAGTTTCTTCCATGTTATCAGATGCTTCTCAGATTCTCATTGTTGTTTATCGTTGTGTAATACTCCATTGTGTGTGTATGTACCATAGTTTATCCATTCATCTGTTGATGGGCATCTAGATTGTTTCCAACTTTTTGCTATTGTGAACAATGCTACAATGAACATGGGTGTGCGTATGTCTATTTGTGTGATGGCTCTTATTTCTCTAGGATATATCCCTAAGAGTGGAATTGCTAGATCATATGCTATTTCTATTTTTAGCTTTCCAAGGAAGCGCCATATTGTTTTCCAAAATGGTTGTATCATTTTGCATTCCCACTAGCAGGGCATAAGAGTTCCAGTCTCCCCGCAGTCTCTCCAACATTTGTTATTTCCAGTTTTTTTAATTTGTTCCAGTAATGCTGGGGTGAGATGGTATCTCATTGTGATTTTGATTTCTCTAATGGCTGGTGATCGTGAGCATTTCCTCATGTATCTGTTGGCCACTTGAATGTCTTCTTTGGTGAAGTGTCTGTTCATTTCCTTTGCCCATTTTTTAATTGGATTATTTGTCTTTTTGTTGTAGAGGTGTTGGATTTTCTTGTAGATTTTAGAGATGAGAACTTTGTCTGACTTGTAATGTCTAAAAATTTTTTTCCAGTCTGTAGCTGCTCTTTTTACTCCTTTACTGAAGTCTTTTGATGAGCATAAGTGTTTAATTTTTAGAAGATCCCAGTTATCTAGCTTGTCTTCTGGACTTTGTGTGTTGTTGGTTATGGTTTGTATCTTGTTAATGCCATATATCAGAGCCTCTAGCGTTGATCCTATTTTTTCTTCTATGAACTTTATACTTTTTGGCTTTATACTTAGGTCTTTGAACCATTCTGAATTAGTTATTTTATATGGTGTGAGGTATGGGTCCTCTTTCATTTTTTTGCAGATGGACATCCAGTTTTGCCAGCACCATTTGTTAAAAAGACTGTCTGTTCCCCATTTGATGGACTTTGGGCCCCTGTCAAAGATCAGGTGACTGTAGGTGGATGGATTTACATCTGGGTTCTCAATTCTGTTCCATTGGTCAATGTATCTGTCCTTGTACAAGTACCAGGCTGTTTTGACTACTGTAGCTGTAGAGTAGGTTGTGAGGTCAGGTAGTGTCAGTCCTCCTACTTTATTCTTCTTCAGTAGTGCTTTAATTACCTGGGGCTTCTTCTCTTTCTATATAAAGTTAATGATTAGTTTTTCCATCTCTTTAAAGAATGTTGTTGGTATTTGGATCAGGATTGCATTGCATTTGTAGATTGCTTTGGGTAGGGTAGAATTGACATTTTCACACTGCTGAATCTACCTATCCATGAGCATGGTATGTGTCTTAGGCTGGGTTCTCTAGAGAAGCAAAACCAGTAAAGTGTATAAATATATATATAGAGAGAGAGATTATATCAAGGAAACAGCTCCTGTAATTGTAGAGGCTAGAAAGTCCCAAGTCCGTGGATCAGGGTAGAGGCCTCTCCCAACTCACACAGCTGCAGAAGCTGGCAAGCCCAAGATCGGCAGCTTGGAGAGCAGGGCTCCCACTCACAGGCTATGCAGATCAACAAATCCCAGGTTCGGCAGATAAGCTGACAGCTCATGTCCCAAGAATGGGAGATGAGACGACAGGAGGCAGCCACAGGATCCAGAGAGAGCAAAAAGCCAGAACGTCTGCTTATATACAGATGCGGGCCACACCCCCAAGGAGACTCCCTTTCATCTGATTGGCTGCTCACAGTATATTCAATCATGGGAGTGATTACATTAAAACACGGAGAATCATGGCCCAGCCAAGTTGACACACAATCTTAACCATCACAGTATGTTTTTCCATTTATGTAGATCTCTTTTGGTTTCTTGCAGTAGTGTTCTGTAGTTTTCTTTGCATAGGTCTTTTACACCCCTGGTTAGATTTATTCCTAAGTATTTTATTTTTTTAGGGGCTATTATAAATGGTATTGTTTTCCTGATTTCCTTTTCATCGTTCTCTTTTTTGGTATATAGGAATCCAACTGATTTTTGTATGTTTATCTTGTATTCTGCTACTCTGCTGACTCTTTCTGTTAATTTCGGTAGTTTTCTCCTGGAGTCTTTTGGGTTTTCTATGTACAGTATAATATCATCCACAAATAGGGACGGTTTAACTTCTTCATTACCAATGTTGATGCCCTTTACTTCTTTTTCTTGCCTTATTGCTCTAGCTAGGACTTCCAGCACAATGTTAAATAGGAGTGGTGATAAAGGACATCCTTGTCTTGTTCTTGTTCTCAAGGGGAATTTTTTCCTTCTGTCCATTAAGAATGATGTTAGCTGTTGGTTTTGCATAGATGCTCTTTATTATGTTGATAAATTTCCCTTCTATACCTATTTTATTGAGAGTTTTTATCAGGAATGAGTGTTGGACTTTGTCGAATGCCTTTTCTGTGTTGATTGAGATGATCATGTGATTGTTTTCTTTCGTTTTATTTATGTGGTGGATTACACTGATTGATTTTCTAATGTTGAACCATCCTTGCATACCTGGTATGAATCTTACTTGGTTGTGGTGTATTATTTTTTGATATATTGCTGAATTCTATTGGCTAGAATTTTGTTGAGAATTTTTTCATCTATATTCATGAGACATATTGGCCTGTAATTTTCTTTTTTTGTGGCATCTTTGACTGGTTTTGGTATCAGGGTTATGCTGGCTTCATAGAATGAATTCCAAAGTGTCGCTTCCTTTACCATATGGTTTTCTTGACTGTAATCTTTATGGAAGCAGATCTCCAGGCCTATCTTCCATGATGTTGCTGGATGGATGAACCACCAACCTTTCAGTTAGTAGTCCAGCACAAACCATTTGCTCCACCCAGGGACCTAAAATGGCAGCTTAAAAAAAACCAGACCAAACCTATTGCCGTCGAGTTTATTCCAACTCATAGCGACCCTATAGGACAGAGTAGAACTGCCCTATAGGGTTTCCAAAGGGCGCTTGGTGGATTCAGACTGCCGACCTTTTGGTTAGCAGCCATAGTTCTTAACCACTGTGTCACCTTAGAGGTTAGTTGTTGATCATTTAATTAGATTCCTTTGTGTTTTTTTGTGGATACTAACATCTTCATGCATGTGGCTTTTTAAAGATGGATTTTGGATAATCAACTTATGACAGATTTCTAGAACTTCTGGGTCAAAGGGCAAGAGATGTTTTATAACTACTCATAACACTATATGAATGGCCAAGTCAGTATGAACTAAGTCTAGCTGAATGTATCCAGGACTACAAAAGTTACTGTGCCTGGAGGAGTAAAGAATGAAGGTAAAATGTCATAAAATGAGTCTAGAGAAATAGGAAACTGCAGTGTTATGCAAAATATAGAAGGTCTTTGTTTGTTTTTTGTTTTTTGCCTTCTCATGGTCTCCTGGAAGTGATAATAGCCCTGTGGTTGCTGATTCATGTCGTACTTTTTCTTTAGCTTTTATTTTATAATGTTTGGCATTCCCTCTTTAAATTGATATTTCTCTCTCTTAAATTGTCACAGTTTGGTATTAATCACACACTGCTAGCTGCTGAGAAAACCCTAGATTAGAAAAGAACCAACATTTGCTTGGTAGGGGGGTGGGGAGAATGCCAGATGAAATGATTCATTTCAGCTGTATGCGAAAGATGACCTAGAGAGCAAACACTGAAATCAAGTTTCTTGTGGAATGCCCATATTGATGACAGATGAGTGCACGAGTTATTTTGTTGAGAAAATAAATGCAAACATAGAGGATGAAAGATGATACATGTCTACTGCATCTTTTGAATTAGCGTATCTTGAACAGCATGTGTCTTAACGAAAGATTTGGAATAAGTCCAAATTCTCATTGGTAGTTGTCTTAGTTCCCTGTGGCTGCCTAACAAATCACCACAAACTGGGTGGCTTAACACAACAGAAATTTATTCTCTCACAGTTCTGGAGGCTAGAAGTCCAAAATTAAGGTGATGGTAGAGCCACACTCCCTCTGGAGGCCCTAAGGGAGAATCCATTCTGTGCCTCTTCTAGTTTCTGGTGTATGTTGGTATTCCTTGACTTCCTTGGCTTGTGGCCACATCACTCCAGTCTCCACCTTCATCACTTTCTTCTCTGTGTCTCTTTTTCTCCTCTGTCTTTTATAAGGACACTCATTATTGGATCTATGACCTACCCAGGTCATCCAGGATGATCTCAGATCAATATCCTTAAATTAATTACATTTACAAAGACCATTTTCCTAAATAATGTCACATTCAACAGAGGCATAACTAGGGTATGGCAGGTATTGCACCAGCACTGGGCACATGGCGCCACTGAGCAGTTTCTATTAACCAGCAGCATATGTACAGAAAATGGCACCAATGGCAAACACTGAAATTACACCCCTGTCCAAACGTCTGACACGCCTCTTTTAGATAACTTTACCATAGTATCAGCTTAAAAATGCAAATCAAGCTCCTAAATCTTTTAATTAACATGTTAGGGTGCTTGAGGAAGGACTTTGGGCCATACTGGGTTAATAGAAACTGGTCAGTGGTGCCACACGCCCAGGGCCCGTGCAATACCCTAGGTATGCCACCACTCACAGCTTCTTGGGATTTGGGTATATCTTTTGGAGGCTACAATTAAACCCACTACCGTCCATAATTTACCAGAGGTATGTTGCTGTTGCCGTTAGGTGCTGTCAAGTTAATTCCGACTCAGAGCAACCTCAAGTGACAAAATAGAACTATCCAGTAGGGTTTTCTTGGCTGTAGTAGAAAAAAATTGGTTTATGGGAGATAATTTATGATCCATCCTTGACTAGAGTGCAGATACTTTCAGAAAGTTCAGCTCATGACCAATATGCCAGGGCACAAGAATAACTTTCCAGTGGTGGCAGGCCCGAAGTCCATATCCCTCTCTATCATCCCTTCATGACTTTGGGATACCAGCCTATGCTTTAATGCAGTAAGCATACATTATTAAAGATCCCCCATTAAATGCTGCTTACATGTTAATATTTCTGGGTATAGCATTTGCCAATTTCCATGGTGTAAGTACTCACCTTCTGGCCAGTTTCAAGCTGCCAATGTGATGTCACTGAATGTTAAGTTGGGAAGAGTTATGCCCGATTAGATCCAGCACACCACAATCAGTAGACAGACATATTACTGCCAGAGCCACTCTCTATGCCACATGCATTTTTAATAAAAGGTGACTTGCAAACATTTTGGAGCCCTGATGGCGCAGTGGTTGAGAGCTTGGCTGCTAATCGAAAGGTCGGCAGTTTGAATCCACCAGATGCTCCTTCGAAATTCTATGGGACAGTTCTACTCTGTCCTTATAGGGTTGCTATGAGTCGGAATCACAATGTCTGTAGAGTTCAAGAATGGCCAGGCTTAGTTCAGGAATTCCTAACTTGGTAAATCAAATGGAAGAAGAACTGCTTGAAATTAAGCTTAAATACTTATATAATCCTACTATTTAGGATAAATGCACTGCCTGTGTCGAGAACAAAACAATAAATTGATTTTAAATACATGTTATGTATTTTCTCCTCCAGTGATTTCTCTTCATTTTTTTTTAAAGCGAAGTCTTAATCGCTCTTTGAAATTCAGAGTCATGAGTGCAAAAAAAAAGACAACTATTGAGGACATTTTCCACTGACGTGGGAGAAAAATCCTGCAAGAACATGGGGATCACCCTTACGCCTGCAGCCCTCAGGGCATTGACACTCTCTCACTTGCCCACACTTGGCCATTAAGAATTTATTAAAATTTCTGGTTTAATCTTCCTATTGGCTTATAAAGCATTTGACAGCATCATCCCCGGTTAAGCAATAGCTCAAGTCCTCTTTCTCTCTGCAGGCACTTCCTGTCTCTCTCAGGTTGGTTGTTTGCCCTGCGGGCTCAGTTATCTGATGGGTTAAGGAGAAGTCATTAATGTAAACTTTGTCCAGCTATTTTTTTCCTATTGCTAGCACTCTTTATTTTCCGGAAGTTATCCTAGGCATTTTTATGATTGAATCTAAAGTAAATAAACGTGGATATGAATTGTGGGTATTTTTGCATGGTTAGTATTGACCTTGATGCGTCCAAAGTGTGTAAAGAATGAATCATAGTGCCTGGCATATAGTAAGTGCTCAACAAATATTAGTTTTTTTTCCCCATTTTACAGTCCCCCTCCTCCAGTGTTGATTACAGTGTTAATTTTTTAAAACATTTTATGTATTTTCTTTGATGTTCTCTTTTATGACAGCAATTTAAGGAAGAAGAAGAAATGGATTAAGCTAGGATAAAGAACTGTTTATAGAGGTCAGGTTTACACAGCTACAGGGTGTCTTAGTTGACACTGGTTAGATTAAGGGGAACCTGTTCTGCTGAGATTAGATAATGCTGATCAGCTCTCTCTCAAGCAAAATGGCAGTAACACAAACAATGGCTCAAAAATAAAATTCACTGAGCTTGGCAAAATGTTGACAGCCATGTTGTACCTTGAGACTGTGATTTCTCTAGCTCCTCAAGTTCAGCTCAGTAAAATCTGTCCAGCTCTTATAATCGTATCTCTAAGGAAAAGTCTCTAGGCTACAGGAAATAATATTGATGATTTATTGAGTAGTGCCTTCTTTTTACATTGTTTATAGAAGCTTTTATAAATCTACAATGTTGATATGTTCCTGCATCTAAATCAAGATGTGGGTACATGGTAGACGCTAGCTTTTTATAGACGGTAACAGTCTCCAGTATTGTTATTTCTTTCCTTATGTTATCTATATCATAGAACTGTATTTAATAAGCTTTATAGTTGATAGAATGTTCTTGTATGGTAGGTGCTCTATAAACTATTCTTACTACAGTTTATTTAAAACAACATTGTATGGGAAGGGATTGTATTTTCTTTACAATCTGGACAGAACCACATATACTCATGGCATATGATGAATACTTATAAATAATAAAAATAAAGATTTTCGGTTTAATGCAAAAACATGACATCATTCTCAATGCCCAGTAGACTGCCTGCCCTGCAGTAAAATTCAGTTTAAATTATTTTCCAACATGAAATGCTCACAAGGGTTTTTATTTTCTGGCAAAATTGAAGCTGAAGCTCTCTTGTTTTCAAGAATATAAATCTGTATTTCGGATTTAATGTTGGCCCTCTTAAGAAATTTGCTTAATTTACATTTAAAATTTTTATATATCCCTGTGTGATCATCTGCTAGCAACAGAATACAAATTAAGAATTACACGTACTAAGAAATTAGAAACTGAAAGAGACCTGAAGGGAATGCCTGGTTTAGCGCTCTTTTGCTTCAACACATAGACAAGCAAACCCTCAAAGCAACCTACTATCTGCTACGTTTATTCTGCCAACAATATACTTTCTCTCTGCTTTATGTTTTCATACTTGTAAATTTCCCCAATCTCTCCCCAACCCGCTGCTGTCTTTCTGTATATAGACTTGTCTCTTGTGAACCTGCCAGTCAAAAAAAGTTATGTAGACTAGAAAGACTTGGTTCTACTTCTCTCCCTGAACTTCTCTTGCCCTGGCATGTTGGTCAAGGCACTTGACCTCTTTGTAATTTAGCCTCTGTATTTTTAAAGTGGTAGTTAATTCTGCTTCTCTATAGCTCTTACATCCCAAGAGGAATTTCAGACAACTTAAAAAAAAATTTAAAAAAATTTGCTAGGATAATATTAAATCACACAAATGAAAGTTTTTTAATCCATACACTTCACTAGACAAATATGAGATGGTTTTACATAGTTGTAAATCCTATCAAAGTTAACACTAGCAAAACAAAAATATATGATTGAAATAATATTTTCAAGCTTCAACCAATTTACACTTATTTAAAGCAATGTATCAATTACTCTGTTCCAGCTTAGTAACTGAGACAGACCACTAGAACTTGCTGCAGGATGATTTTCTTTCTACAGTAGTCAGTTGGATTATTTGTCTTAATGTTAGACACGAATAACTTAGATTTTTGAAAAAGCCACTACTAATTTCAGAATGTTATATTAGCTAGGATGTTGGCCAGCAAACATTTTTATTAAAACTTTCACAAAAAGAAAAATATATGGAGTTTGGTTTTTCTTGCTTTTTGTTGTTTTCTTTGCTGATTGAAGTAAATAGTGAAATGATGCAAAGTTCAGCACTGGCAAGGAGAAAAAACTGAATAATTGATTGTGTGACCTTGTAACAACAAGGAGGCATCATATGAGTCAGAAGAGAGATCAAAGAGTTTAAGTGTTTAATAATTAAGGAAGCTCTGGTATTACCAGTCTTTCATTGGTACAGTTTGCAGAAAAGGCAGTGACTCAATATCAATGGACCATCAAACTTAGATCAAGTCACCATGTGGCCATGGCAAATCTGAGGAGACTCTGCAGGCCATTGAGAGAGAACAAGCCGTGCAGATGACCGAAGAATGGTGAAGCTCCTTTCCTTCACTTTGCAAATTGCTCAGTAACCTAAGTACTGGAAATTAACTTTTTAACTGGCTGGAAGAGACTCTTACAGTCTAAGCAAATTTCAAAAATGTAGGTGATATTAATTCTCTTCCTGAAAAGAATAATAAAGCACTGTAAATACTTTCCTAATTAACAACTAACCAGGTTGCTTATGAACCTGATTACAACACAGTGTTAATGAAGCTAAGATTAGAATTTTTTCTTCTATATTTCATTTAAGTTCATTGTTTTCTACATCCATAACAAAAACTAGCAATTTTTAAAATGAGAGTAGACTGTGCATTAGCAGAACAAGTCTATCACCATTGATGGGAACAACCTTGGGGCTCTGTTTCCATATTGGCAATTAAGTAGAGGACGACATCTTTATATCCAGTGGTAATCGCATAATTATTTTATTTTATACCATTTTCTTGATATAAACTCAAACATCATGTTAAAGCATAGTTTCAGTCCAAAGACGGTCTTCCCCAAATTTGTTAAACAATTCTGAAATGCATTTTTTGAAAGAAGAGTATTAATGGTTCCTTCTAAAATTTAGTGCAGTGTAGGGAACCTGCAAAGGGGCAATGGTATTACCCTTGGGAGCACTATAATGCAATACTGGTAGCATTAATAGCTTTTGCAAATTCATCGGAAAGCTGCAGCTCTTCAGCGTCCTTACACGGAATTTGTGTGGCACTAGTAGAAGACTATAGAAAATGAAGCTGAGAAAATGAGTAGGACGTGCAAAGTAGGGAGACCCATAAGCCTCAAGACTGTAACAAGACGTGGCTACATGGGTCTATCAAGTACAATAGGCCTAACATTGTTTTTAGAATTTCTGCTCCACCTCCTAGTTCAGTGTTCAACATAGAATCATGAAATAAAATCTGTACACAGTTTGCATATTAATAAGACATTTGCAAATAAATATAAATGTCATACAAACAGCATTCCTTTCCTTTTTTCTGGTAAAGCCACTAGTTCACGTTATTGAAGTCACAACCATGACAGTCTTGAAACAGAGATTATCTTAATAATCCTCAACCTGAAAAACTTTTTAAGACCTGCCTTCTTAAGTTACATTCTATAACTAGCATCATACTTCTCTTTATAAATAGATATACATGGGTGTGTGTATATATATATATATATAAACTAAATGCATTAATACACTATTTAGAAAACAAAGGTATTAATGATCATTATATAGAGGATAGATAAATAAAGAGTAGAATATTAGGATACTGATAATAGTAAAACTGTTGAGCACTTACTGTGTACCAGGCACTATTCTAAGACTTTTACCTGTATTAACTAATTTAATCTTCATGACCTATAAGATAGCTACTGTTATTATCCCCATCTTGGAGAGGAATCATCTGACAAGAAACTTGTCCAATATCACACAATAGGTGGCACAGCCAAGATTTCAGTCCAGAGTTTTACCTACTACACTTTGTTGTTGCTGTTGTTGTAGTTAGCTGCTGGAGGGTCACTCCCAACTCATGGCAACCCCATGCACAATAGGATCAGATTGCTGGGATCCATAGAGTTTTCATTGGCTGATTTTTCAGGAGTAGATCGCCAGGTCTTCCTTCCTAGTCCGTTTTAGTCTGGAAGCTCTGCAGAAACCTGTTCAGCATCATAGCAACATGCAGTCCTCACTGACAGACGGGTGGTGGCTTTGCGTGAGTGCAGTGGCCAGGAATCAGCTAGGGTCTCCTCACATGGAAGGTGCTCTAGATTAAACAGCAGATTTCAGCTTAAAATATAGAAAGATATTCTAGTAATTGAAACTGTCCACCAGTGAAACAGTCCTCCTTAAGAGAGTAATGAGCATCTGGACACGGAGGTATTTAAGCATAGATGGATAACCATGTTAGTGATGTTTTCAAATATGTGACTGCATTGAGTGTTGAGCTGGGTTAGGCAACTACTCTAAGAAATTTTTATTACAAACTCCATTTATAATGAAAACCACAGTTTTCCTACAGGTCAAAGCCGGTGGGAAATGATGTACTATAATAGAAATCGCCTGGATTCCCCACAGGCATCTTCAGGCTCTTTCCATCCACAAGGTTAGCTATGCAGGGAAATTACACATTTCAGTTTCTTCCACTTTGGAATCGCAACTTCTGCTGTGCCTGGGACTTTGGAAAATAATAGAAAGAAAATGGGTCATTTGTAAGCTAGTAGTGGCTGGTTTTGTGCTGACGATTATTGCATTCATCATTTAACTTCTTACGTGTGAAAAGCATGCTTTCCACAAACCTTTTGGGATCTAGTCTGTGACATGAAAATATATACCTTTTTAAAATTTAATTATCTAGAGCTATAAAGTAGTCATGGAGATAAATCCAGATATAGCACAGACCTGGATGAATATGGGAGGGCTTCAACAAATCAGGGAATGAGAAATAAATAATTTTTATGTGGACTGAGTTTTCCGGTTTTTTCCTCTTCATATCTTTTTTTCTCTTAAATAATTAAAAGCCTATAGGTTATTTTCTCTTTCAATTATTTGAAAACTAAAAAGAGAGAGATTTGAAAGTAAAATTAGCAGATTTTGTGCTAACTAGAAATTAAACATCATGAATCCTTTGTTTTGTTTTTAATGTTTTGTAAATTGGCTATCATGATGTTGCTGATCACAAAGAGAATCATATGTGCTAATGGGAAGTATTATTTAACGGCAATTAAGATTTGCTTTATGTAAACTAAAGTCCTGCTGGAGCAGCGGTTCCAAGCTGAGGGGCTATTGTTATGCAGGGAACATTTGTCAATATCTGGAGACACTTTTGATTGTCACAACTGGAGGGTGCTACTGGAATCTAGTGGGTAGAGGCCAGAGGTATGGCCTGAAATGCATAGGACAGGCCCCACAACAGAGAATTATCTAGCCCGAAATGTCAATAGTGACTAAGGTGGAGAACCCATATGTCAGAGCAGAGTGTGACTTATTTTCTTCTCAGCCTGACTTAAATGTCAAGACTAAAATGTTACGTCAAATGTTATTTTCCTATTTCATACGTATAATATACCTTTTACTTCCTGAAATTTGACTGGTAAACAAACTTGCTTTGTTCAATAGTAAAAGCTACTCTTGATGAATCTTCCTGTCCAGAAGAACTGAAAATAGGGAGGCTATATAGGCTATATCTAAAAAAGCAAAGATTCACCATAATTCATTTATTCATCTATTTATTCAATTAATATTTATGAAAAGTATCCTATGTGTTAAGTACTGGTCAAGGTACTGGGAATATAATGATCAACAAAATCCTGCCTTTGTAGAGATTTTATTTAGTACGGGAGGATCCATCAATCAATACATATGTACACACAGACAGACATATGTATTGAGATACATAAATGGGTGCTACAGAGAAACTTAAAACAATGATGGGGGATGGGGAGTGTGGGGTGCAGGGGTTGCAGTTATAAATTAAGGTAATCAGGGAAAACCTCAGTGAAAATTGATAATTTAAGCAAAACCTAAAGGCAATGAGGGAGCAAGCCATTTGGCAATGTGGGAGAAGGGTGTTCTAGGCAAAGCAAACAGCGCATGTGAAGACCCTGAGCAAAACACAGAGGGGAAATGGCTGAAGCTGAGGTCAGAGAGGTCACAGGGGCCAGAACATGCAGGGACCTGGAGGGGGTTGTAAGGACTTGGGGGCCTTTTTGCCAGATGAGTTGAGGAACCTTTGGAGGACGTTGAGCAGGACCACTATGGTTCAGGTGAACTATTCTCAGGTTCATCCCTATCAACCTCCATGCTCTGCAGCCCATAGCCACATGATGTAAACAGATAAAATGACAGTGCAAAGCTTCGAATGTCACCTTCATCCTCTAGCTGTGACGAACAGAACACTCATTGGCTGAAAGGGCATATTATAATTGTACAGAAGTTAGACCACTCTAACAAACACAACACAGTAAAACACACTGATAGAAAAGTGATCCATGGTGTTGGCATGGAGGGGATGAGACAGGTGTTATCCTGTGGCTGGCGGGCCTAGATCAAATAGAGAACAGATGGTGTGTGTGAGCACAAACTTCATCAGACCTGAAGCCCTGAACACTGGTCGTGATGACATAGAAACTTACAGGCAGGTCCAGTGCATCTGATGTGGTCCTGTTGATACCACCATGGATAGGAATTATTCTTATTTGTCCTAAAATTTCACTGCTGGGTACATTGTACAGCAGACTGTTCCGCCAGTCCTCAGCCTCACTCCTTCCCTGAGACTGGGGTAAGTGTGGCAAGGTTGGCAGATGGGCTGCTGCTCTGACAGAAAATAAGGCCAAGAGATGAGGGGAGGGTGCTGGAGAGCATGGCTGTTTCTTGCTCAAAATATTAGGTAATAAAGGGAAGTATTTTTAAAGTTTGAGGTGGTATTAAATGGCTAGATCAAAAAAAGCAAGAAAAACCTTCTCCATGAACAAATGATAGCATCAACTTATCCAGGTCATAAGCCATATTGCCTTTGCAAATATGTCCTAGGATAGTAACAATATTATCTAGAAATTGAAAGATCTAAAATATATTGAATAAAAGATTCTGAAACCATTTTTAATGGCTTTTATTTTAATTAAGCTATTTTGGGAGAGAGAAATTAAAGGAAAATTAGGGAAACTAAAGAACAAACAAGTCAGTCTTAGAAGAAATACAACCAGAATTCTCCTTAGAAGCAAAGATGACGCGACTTTGGCTTGTTTACTCTGGACATGTCGTAATTGTTGTTGTTAGGTGCCACTGAGTCAGTTCTGACTCACAGGGACCCTGTGTATAATGCAATAAAATGTTGCTTGGTCCTGTGCCATCCTCACAATAATAGCCCATAGTTGCAGCCACTGTGTCAATCCATCTTCTTGAGGGTCTTTCTGTTTTTTGCTGACCCCCTACTTTACCAAGCAATGATGCCCTTCTCCAGGGACTGGTCCCTCCTGATAATGTGCCCAAAGTAAGCGAGACAAAGCCCCACCATCCTTGGTTCTAAGAAGCATTCTGGCTGTACTTCTTCCAAAACAGGTTTGTTCATTCTTCTGGCAGCCCATGGTATGTTTAATATTCTTCACCAACACCATAATTTAAATGCCTCAATTCTTCTTCACCATTCCTTTTTCATTGTCCAGCTTTGAGGGCAATGCATTTGAGGCAATTGAAAAGACTATGGCTTGGGTCAGACGCACCTTAGTCCTCAAAGTGACATCTTTGCTTTTTAACACTTTAAAGAGGTCTTTTGCAGCAGATTTGCCAATGCAATACATCATTTGATTTCTTGATTGCTGCTTCCATGGGCCTTAATTGTGGATCCAAGTAAAATGAAATCCTTGACAACTTCAATCTTTTCTCCATTGATCATGATGTTGCTTATTGGTCCAGTTGTAAGGATTTTTGTTTTCTTTATACTGAGGTGTAATCCATACCGAAGGCTATAGTCTTTGATTTTCAGCAGTAAGTGCTTTAAATCCTCTTCATTTTCAGCAAGGAAGGTTGTGTCATCTGCATATGGCAGGTTGTTAATGAGTCTTCTTCCAATTCTGATGCTGCGTTCTTCTTTATATAGTTCAGCGTCTCAGATTGTTTGTTCAGCACACAGGTTAAATAACTATGATGAAAGAATCTGACCCTGGTGCACACCTTTTCCAATTTTAAACCAGGCAGTATCACCTTGTTCTGTCTGAATGACTGCCTCTTGATCTATATACAGCTTCTGCATGAGCACAATTAAGTGCTCATGTCATCAGGAAAGACCAATTGCTGGAAAAGGACATTATGTTTGGTAAAGCAGAGAGGTCAGCAAAAACGAGGGTATCCCTCAATGAGATGGACTGACAAATAGCCACAACAATGAACTCAAACATACCAACGATCATGAGAATGGCACAGGACCAGAAAATGTTTCATTCGGTTATGTATATGGTCCCTGTGAGTCAGAGCCAACACAACAGCAACTAACAACAACAAGTGTGGCCAGGCTCGACCTGGGTTTTGAGTGGGTTAAAAGAGAGAAGCCTGGGGTGACCAGAGGGAGATGCCCAGGTCCCAAGCTTCATCTTAGGGAAACTCTTAGAAGAACAAGTTGATAATCAGCTGCAGTAGAAACATCTTTTGAAAACTCTCGGTTGACCACTAATATGTGTAATCCTTAATAAATACTAGAAGATACTTATAAGAGAAATGTGTAGGTTGAAAAAAAAATAATGAAGTGTAGCAGTCCCAAGTTCTCACTTGTTCAGGATTTTGTTAATCCTCCTCATCAGAGTCAGTATTAACAATAAGAACAAAAGAAAAAGACCTTTATTACTTTTTTGGACACATAGAGAGCCTGTGAATTCTATGCAAACACAAAGCCTGTTCCTTGTTCATCTATTCCCACGCTTCTTTTCATCTTCTTGACAAGTAAAGCTATAAGGAACAGACTCTTACACAGTACCTGTGTAGAAATAGGTTGGCGGTTCAAACATAACCAGCCACACCATAGAAGAAAGGACTGGTGATCTGCTCCCATAAAGATTGTTGTTGTTGCTGGTTGACACTGAGTTGATTCTAACTCATAGTAACCCCATGTGACAGAGTAGAACTTCCCCATAAGGTTTTCTTGGATGTAATTTTTACAGAAGCAGATTGCCAGTTCTTTCTCCTGTGGAGCCACTGGGTGGCTTTGAACTGCCAACCTTTCAGTTAGCAGCCAAGCAGTTAACCACTGAACCACCAGGGCTCCTCTGTAAAGATTACAGCCAAGAAAACCCTATGGAGCAGTTCTATTCTGTAACACATGGGGCCGCCATGAGTTGGAATTGACTCAGTGGCAAGGGGTTTGGCTTTTGGTTTTGGGTAATAATAATAGTAACAATAACAACAGAAGCACACTGAGTGCTCATTGTGTGTCAGGCTCTGTTCTAGCTTGTTACAAGAGGTTCCTCACTGGAACACAGCAGTCAGTAAATGCCAGTCATTAGGTGCCACACAGTACTTTCACTCCAAGAGATACTGTTTTAATCTATGATTAAAATCTAGGAGTAACCATTTCTTATCCATATGTGAGCTTTAAACAGAGAATAAGGTGGAGAAAATTCATACTTTTGGAATAAGGAAAACTAAAAGATGTTAGCTCTCAGACTTTGCAAGATATGGATCTGAAAGGAGGGTGACCTAGATAAGGCAGATGATGGATTTACCGTTGGAAAGGGACTGGAAAAAGTTAGTAGTTGGGACTGATTGTCAGTGATCTGGGACCAGGCAGACCTAAGGATGCCAGTTAGGGGCATTAAACAAAACAGATGGGGCCAACAGAGGGCGGGACAGTGTGTTCATCAGGTCAGGAGATGGATAGCTGGAGCTAGAGCTCTGAAGTGTCCCTCCCGCACTATCAGTGTCCAGCAGATATGTATTGCCACACACCTTCCGTATTGGATACTTTTGACACTGTTACTCTAATCCATTCTTTTCATTTTGAAAAAAAAAAAACACTGACATTTTCACTTAACATGCTATGTACTAATATATATTTTTAAGTTGAAGATGAGAATAACTCCATTCAGTAGGCATGGTACAGGCAGTCCCCAGGTTACGAACGAGATCCATTCCTAACTGTGTCTTTAAGTCGAATTTGTAGGTAAGTTGGAACAGGTGCGTATGGTTCTTATTTAGCCTTACTTTAGTGCAAGAAAAGGCTCGAAGAATTTCAATTATTTAAAAGCTGGACATGCAACAAGTGAAAGTGATTCTGATGAAAAATTTGTTGCAAGTAGGGATTGGTTCAATCGCTTCAAAGTGAGGGGAAATTTATTTTACATTAAAAGGCAAGTATGAGTTGTCCATCAGTCGAATGTTTGTAATCCAGGGACTCACTGTATATTTAAACTGTTTCATCATCACTCTTGCAGTTTCAGAAAATATTTGCTTTTCCCTCTCTCCTCTCTTATCTCCCTCTCTTCCTTTTTTCCCCTTTTAACTATGAATCTCTAGCCAAGACTCTTGTTTATAAGAAAGTAACAATGCTAAAGAAGAACTGGTCAATGTTCA
This sequence comes from Trichechus manatus latirostris, assembly GCF_000243295.1. NCBI lineage: Eukaryota > Metazoa > Chordata > Mammalia > Sirenia > Trichechidae > Trichechus > Trichechus manatus. The sequence goes on along the minus strand of NW_004444048.1, from coordinate 8,084,962 downwards.
ACCATTTCAGCTTATGATCAAGAACCACCATAATGAAGGACAAAGTTCAAGCTTCACTGAAGGCATTGGTGAAAAACAAGGCTCCAGGAATTTACAGATACCAATTGAGATGTTTCAACAAATGTATGCAATGCTGGAAGTGCTCACTGATCTATGCCAAGAAATTTGGAAGACAGTTACCTGGCCAACTGACTGGAAGAGATTCATATATGTGCCTATTCCAAAGAAAGATGATCCAATAGAATGCAGAAATTGTCAAACAAATATCATTAATATCATATGCAAGTAAAACTATGCTAAAGATAATTAAAAACCAGTTGCAGCAGTACATCAACTGGGAACTACCAGAAATTGAAGCTGGATTCAGAAGAGGATGTGGAGTAAGGGGTATCATTGCTGATGTCAGATGGATCTTGGCTGAAAGCAGAGAATACCAAAAAGATGTTTACCCGTGTTTTATTGACTATGCAAAGGCATTCGACTGTGTGTATCATAACAAATTATGGATAACATTGCAAAGAATGGAAACTCCAGAACACTTAATTGTGCTCACAGGGAATCTGTACAGAGAAAAAGAGGCAATCGTACGAAAAGAACAAGGGGATACTGCATGGTCTAAAACAGGAAAGGTGTGCATCAGGGTTGTATCCTTTCACCATACTTATTCAATATGTATGCTGACCAAATAATCCGAGAAACTGGACTATATGAAGAAGAACAGGGCATCAGGATTGGAGGAAGACTCATTAACAACCTGCCATATGCAGATTACACAACCTTGCTTGCTGAAAATGAAGAGGACTTGAAGCACTTACTGATGAAGATCAAAGACTACAGCCTTCAGTATGGATTACACCTTAACATAAAGAAAACAAAAATCCTCAC
>NW_004444048.1:8040905-8083977 GCF_000243295.1 Trichechus manatus latirostris | reverse complement strand
TAAAGTGTTAAAAAGAAAAGATGTCACTTTGAGGACTAAGGTATGCTTGACCCAAGCCATGGTGTTTTCAATCTCCTCATATGCATACAAAAGCTGGACAATGAATAAAGAAGACCGAAGAAGAATTGATGCCTTTGAATTATGATGTTGGTGAAGAATATTGAATATACCATGGACTGCCAAAAAAATTAACAAATCTGTCTTGGAAGAAGTACAGCCAGAATGCTTCTTAGAAGCAAGGATGGTGAGACTTCAACTCGCATACTCTGGACATGTTAGCAGGAGCAATCAATCCCTGGAGAAAGACATCATGTTTGGTAAAGTAGATGGTCAGTGAAAAAGAGGAAGACCCTCAAAGAGATGGATTGACACTGTGGCTGTGACAGTGGGCTCAAGAATAACAATGATTGTGAGGATGGCACAGGACCAGGCAGTGTTTCGTTCTGTTGTCCATAGGGTCCCTATGAGTTGGAACTGACTTGACAGCACCTAACAACAACTCTAGTGAACACACAAATGATAAGAAAGTGAAACAGCCTTATTGTTGATATGGAGAAAGTTTTAGCCATCTGGATAGAAGATCACGACAGCCACAGTATTCCCTTAAGCCAACGCCTAATCCAGAACAAGGCCCTAACTCTCTTCAATTCTGTGAAGGCTGAGAGAGGTGAGGAAGCTGCAGAAGAAAAGTTTGAAGCTAGCAGAGATTGGTTCATAAGGTTTAAAGAAAGAAGCTGTCTCCATAACCTGCAAGACGAGGCAGCAAGTGCCGATGTAGACGCTGCAGCAAGTTATCAAGAAGAACTAGCTAAGATAATTGATGAAGGTGGCTACACTAAACAACAGATTTTCAAATTAGATGAAACAGCCTTGTATTGGAAGAAAAAGTCAACTAGGGCTTTCATAGCTAGAGAGAAGTCAATACCTGCTTCAAACCTTCAAAGGATAGGCTGACTCTTTTGTTAGGAGCTAATGTAGATGGTGACTTTAAGTTGATGCCAGTGCTTACTTACCATTCTGAAAATCCTAGGGCCCTAAGAATTATGCTAAATCTACTCTGACTGTGCTCTGTAAATGGAACAACAAAGCCTGGATGACAGCACATCTGTTTACAAGATGGTTTACTAAATATTTTAGGCCCACTGTTGAGAACTCCTGCTCAGAAAAAAAGATTCCTTTCAAGGTATTACTGCTCAATGATAATGCACCTGGTCACCCAAGAACTCTGATGAAGATGTGCAAGAAGATGAATATTGTTTTCATGCCTGCTAACACAACATCCATTCTTCAGTGCATGGATCAAGGAGTAATTTCGACTTTCAAGTCTTATTATTTAAGAAATACATTTCATCAGGCTATAGCTGCCACAGATAGTGATTCCTCTGATGGATCTGGGCAAAGTAAATTGAAAACCTTCTGAAAAGGATTCACCATTCTAGATGCCATTAAGAACATTGGTGATTCATGGGAGGAGTCAAAATAGCTGCATTAACAGGAGCTTGGAAGAAGTTGATTCCAGCTCTCATGGATGCCTTTGAGGGGTTCAAGATTTCAGTGAAGGAGGTGGAAATAGCAAGAGAACTAGAATTAGAAGTGGAGCCTGAAGATGTGACTGAATTGCTGCAATCTCGTGGTAAAACTTTAACGGATGAGGAGTTGCTTCTATGGATGAGCAAGGAAAGTGGTTTCTTGAGTTGGAATCTACTCCTGGTGAATATGCTGTGAACATTGTTGAAATGACAACAAAGGATTTAGAATATTACATAAACTTAGTTGAAAAAGCAGCAGCAAGGTTTGAGAGAATTGACTCCAATATTGAAAGAAGTTCTACTGTGGGTAAAATGCTATCAAACAGCATCGTATGCTACAGAGAAATCTTTCATGAAAGGAAGAGTCAATTGATGCAGCAAACTTCATTGTTGTCTTATTTTAAGAATTTGCCATAGCCACACCAACCTTCAGCAACCACCACCCTGATCAGTCAGCAGCCATCACCATCGAGGCAAGACCCTCTACCAGCAAAAAGATAACAACTCACTGAGGGCTCAGATGATGATTAGCATTTTTTAGCAATAAAGTATTTTTTAATTAAGGTATTGTTATGGATTGAATTGTGTCCACCAAAAATGTGTGATTGTCCACCATTTTGTCATTTGGTGTGATTTTCCTATGTGTTATAAATTCTACTTCTGTGATGTTAATGAGGCCGGATTAGAGGTAGTTATGTCAGTGAGGCAGATCTCAATCTACAAGATTAGGCTGTCTTAAGTCAATCTCTTTTGAGATATAAAAGAGAGAAGCAAGCAGAGAGACATGGGAACCCCATACCACCAATAAACAAGAGCCAGGAGAATGGGATGTCCTTTGGACCCAGGGTCCCTGCACTGAGAAGCTCCTCAACCAGGGAAGATCGATGACAAGGACCTTCCCCCAGAGCCAACAGAGAGAGAAAGCCTTCCCCTGGAGCTGGCACCCTGAATTCAGACTTCTAGCCTCCTAGACTGTGAGAGAATAAATTTCTCTTTGTTAAAGCCATCCACTTGTGGTATTTCTGTTATAGCAGCACTAGATAACTAAGGCAGGTATGTACCCTTTTTTTTAGACATAATGCTATTGCACACTTAATAGACTACAGTATAGTGTAAACGTAACTTTTATATGTACTGAGAAACCAAAAATTCATGTGACTCACTTTATTGCAATATTCACTGTATTGCACTGATCTGGAACTGATGGAACTGAACACACAATATCTTCGAGGTATGCCTGTAATGCTTTTCCTTCATATTCTCCAGCTGATCAGGTACTTAAAACTAACAATGGATTCTTCAAGAGTGTCAAAAGACAAAGATGACATTAAACACATAGGCAGGATTTTCTTAGTTTCCACATTCTATTAAGAGAGCATTATGATGGATCAGAATATAACTGTTCTGGCCCTAGTGGTACAGGTGGTTAAGCATTTGGCTGCTAACCAAAAGGTCAGCAGTTTGAATCCACTAGCCGCTTCTTGGAAACTCTATGAGGCAGTTCTACTCTGTCCTATAGAGTAGCTATGAGTCTAAATGGACTCGGAGTCAATGGGTTACTCCCACAAGGGGATTGGGTGTCTGCAAAGATTGTTATGAGAAAATTTTACCATGTTTTCAGATAACAAATTACTGAAGGAAAATCTTGCCAAACTGAAATGCCTACAATAAAACAATTGCAGAAACTTCAGGAAAAGAATCAGAAGTAGCTGCACTTGGGCCCACTCAAATGGGACAATGCTGGTTCCCTAGGAGAGAATAAAAGGATGAAAGGCCTAATTCTGACATCAGTATGGCAAAACTAATGAGGATTTTTTTTCACTCCAAGTGTGTCAGGCTCTGTTTTAGCTTGGATATTCTAAAGTGACTGTTATGCCATATCCAAGGAAGAACTGTTAAATGTGTTTACATAAGGGCGTGGAGGAGTGACCTCAGAGAACTGAGAGTGTTATTAGAAGTGTTATCAGGCAGTTAAAGTCAAGAAGAGCTGAAGGAGGATTGCCTCAGGAGCCAAGCATCAGAAGGTGACATTATTAATTTAGAAACTAGTTAAAAAGGGCCTGTCCTGGTGTTGGATTCACATTTGCTGGAAAGAAGCATATAGGTGAAAGATACACACACATAAATCAAGCTGATTGTGGAGAGGATTTTGTTGAATATGCTAAAAATTTAGAATAGTTGACTGGGATAGTGATAGAACTAGTAATGGAAATCAGAAGATAAAAAGTATCTTTTAGGTAAATGTAAAATCTGGGTTTAGATGTGTTGAGTTTGAGGTAAGCTACTAAATGTAAACGTTCAGTAGGCTTAGAGAATGATTGGACCCAATGGTATTGGTTTTGAAAGTCCTTGGTGTAAGAGCAATGCTTAAGCTGTTTAGAGAAGAGTGGAGACAAAAGAAGCACAGGTACCTCCAAAGATCTGGATTTTAAGAAGTATTCATAGTATATGAAAGAGCAGAAAGAAAAGGAGACAGTAAAGGAGATAGAAGTCAGAACAAGGCAAGCCAGAGATTTGCAATGTGTTCAATTTCCTTTGCTATACTACAGAGTGGAAACTCTGGTGGCGTTTCTTAAGTGCTATGGCTGCTAACCAAAAGGTCAGCAGTTCGAATCCACCAGGTGCTCTTTGGAAACCCTATGAGGCAGTTCTACTCTGTCCTGTAGGGTCGCTATGAGTCAGAATCAACTCGACACCAATGAGTTAGGTTAGTTAGTTATACTACAGAGTTAGGAATTAAGGAGTTACACAGATATATGTCTTTGTTTGAATGAATGCCATTGCCTCGTGTTTGTAATAATACTGCATTTTTTTGTATCTTACAAAATATGTCTTTTGTATTTTCACTGTAATTTGAATATATCTTGGGTTATTCTCCAATATAAGAATTGTCACTGAGCCCTCATAACTTTTCCTCCTCCCCCAACAATACCTCCAAAAACATGACAGCTATGAAGAATCAGGATGCTCTTTGCCACCAGCTGCTGATGTCACCGCTCATAAGGACTAGAGGAAAGCACTTCAGGAGGCTTGCACGTGGGCAGACACCAAAGAACAGTGGCAGGTCAGCCAGAGTGATTTCCATACTGGAGTGAATGTGTCAGAGCTACAAGCAATGTGGCTGACTTTATGAACCCTTTATACCTAAATGCTGTTTCTAAAATCTTTATGGGTCAACCCTTCAAAAGATAAAGAACTGACATTATTTTGAGTGTTCTTCGTTTTAATTCCTTATGTTAACTCTTCACAAATCTGTACATCTTTAAAATGCTTATAAACAATGTTCTTACTCACACCCTTATGTTATTTTGGAAATAAAGGTAAGGAGTAAGGGTTGAAACCAGTCTTGCTGAGGAAGAGTTAATCAGCTGGATCACCCACCTCAACATCACAACCATAGATGGTCCATGGGCACCATATGAGTTCTTGCAAGAAGCTTGTGTTCCTAGAGGTGGATGAGAAAACACTCTCCATTTCTCTATGTTGAACTTTATGTGGAGGTGATTCTTGTTGCCGACTGTTAGTTTTAAACTGGAGAAATGCCTTTTTTACAGAAATTATCAACGGTCACACCTAAGAGATCAATGAAAAATATTTCATATTTACAAAATTATGTTTTCAAGAAACATGATGGAATAAATAGCCAGTTCAGTGCCAAGGTTCGTCCATTATTCCCGTAGACAGGTATTTCTACACAATTTCTGTACCAACCATCCTGGAATCATATGAGAACTCTGAGACCCTTTCAGCAACAGAGAACGTAAAGCTAGTAGAAACCAACTTAGAAACTTGTTTTCCTTTTGCTCATTTTTAGTCAATTTTTCCCATGGTTGATACTGACATATGCCAGCAAGAAGTATTTATTCCTACCTGAGGGAATGATCTACTTTGGTAGGAGCAGGGCAAACTTTCATTGGCCTTATGTCACTAGGTAAATAGGAGATGTATTTGAAAACCTGAGTTAACTTGCAGCATATGTCGAAAATGAGGAATAAAACAGGTTTTAGACTCCTTATTGGTTAGTACCCTAGGCCACTCCCCAATAGGTCACCCTTTTAATTGAGCTGCGGTTGACCTTTAAAACCCTTCAGTAAGAAGCAGTACAGCAGAGTTCTCTGTAGACAGAAAAAGTTAAATGAACACAGTCCTTACTTTATACATGTGTCCACACCTGAAAAGCTACCAGCCTCCTTTTTCTACGCAAGCTTTTTATCCAGACTGAGATCTCCTAAACCAGCCACAGTTGAAGGTGGCACTGTTTCCTTTACTGCTCCTTCATGATCCCACTGTGGGAAAGCTCCTCCTCGCCAGGAGAGACTCTCTGCTTGGCTGCTGTATCACAGGCCCTAGAGCTGTGGGAGTCTTATCTTTAAAGTCTGAAGTATTGATTAATATATTGGACCAGATGTTCTAATTTCGGAATCAAGATCATGTCTTATAATTTAAAGTTTAAAGTGACTAGGAAAGTCAATCAGCCTGCGAAAAATTTTATTCAATATAAAGGGGGAAAATTTTTCCAGTAAATCAATGTTAAAGGAACACTGGAAGATAAAAATAAAATTGCGTTTGGAACACGTCCTATGAGTTGTACTTGCTTGATGTGCCTTTTACAACAGTATACAATTGTACTTAATGCAAAATTGCATATTTCAAATTTAATATATTATTCAACAAATAGTTATTGAGTCTCTGCTGCTTGCTAAGTACTATGTTAGACACTGAAAGTATCTTTGTTTTTTTTAGCTAAACAGACATTTGTCTGCCCTCAAGCACTTTATTCACTCAGGGCACTGACGTCCAGGTTCTCTGCCACATAACTAAATTCAACAACCACTGTATTCAGGTAAAAGGGGTATTCTTCACAAGTCCAGCCTGTCTCTGCGGGATCGTGCGTGGGCATAGAAGCAATCATTCTAGTTGGAGAAATCTGATAGAACTGATGATTTATACAGGTTACCTTTCCTCTCTACAGGAGACAGCAATGACTTCAGTTTTCTCATTATCTAGAGAAACAAAAAAATCCTCCTTGACAGCAAGTCGATTCCAACTCATAGGGACCCTATAGGACATAGTAGAACTACCCCATAGGATTTCCAAAGAGTGGCTGGTGGATTTGAACTGCTGACCTTTTGATTAGCAGCCATAGCTCTTAACCACTCCTGGCATTTCAACACTTTTACATATTCAGCCATTATCTTGAGTTAATACTTTTCAATGTGCTAATTTGTAATAATAGACGGGTTTGTTATTTACTCAGTGGGTCAACTGTACTACCAGATGCAATTGTCTTTGGTAATTTCAAAAGTATATAAATGCAGAGCAAAGATCCTCAGTAGATCAGTTTAATGTGCATGGAAGACTTGCATTACTGCAGAACTGTTCCTCAGATTCATTCAGGAGTACTTGTAAGTCTAAACGTGCCTCTCTGCCCTAGGGTTCTATTTGTAACATCTCATGTTTATATTCAGCTTGAGATCTAATTTTCAGAAATATGTGAATTTAAAATAGGCTGCAGGGTTTAAACACAAGAACAGAAATACTCACGTACCATAATAACACAGGCTTTTGACTCCCCGGATCTTTTGTTGAGTTGTCACTTGGTGATAGTTATTTGGTAACACTGTTAATTTTATTCTGCCATGCAGAGAACCACGAAATTAGAATAATGGATTGTGCTTTCAGTTAGACCCATATACCCTGGTATGCCTTAATAACTGAATAGATGAGAAAATGCTCTAAAGGGCAATTCTTTATAATGGATTTATTTTCCCCGTGCATACCTTTGTAAGGTTGTAAATGTGATCCCAAGAGAAAGTGTTTAACACTATGACAGTCTTCCAGCAAACTTTAAGTGTCAGATGTTTAAAGATTTACTCACTAAACCAAAAATTTCAAGTCATAGGAAAAGATATGTTGGAGTGAATGTACTTTTTACTCAACTCTTTTGAAACGTGTAAAAATGAGCAGACATCACTAGACATAGAAATTCACTTAGTAAGTAAGAATGTGCAAAAGTTATTAAACAAGAATATGGAAGTGAGCTTGGCCAGTGCCGGCTTCTGCCGTTTGTCTGTTCACACTGGGGGTGAACAGGGGGAGGTCATCAGGCTCTTAGCCTTCACCTTGGGACCGCCTTCATGCTCTGTTACCAACCCAGGGCAGAGGAAGGGTGGCTTTTCTTGACCCTAGAATCCTAACAAAATACTTTTACTGGCACATATTTCTTCCTACTCTGTAAAACGTTAGATGGGCCTCTTAACTCCTGTTATGTTTACTCTTATCTATAAAAAGATGTGACTTTATGAGACAATATGCCATTGTACAGGCTATTAACACTAATTCTGATAAACCTTCAGAGTTCATCATCATCCTCATCTATTTTCCCCTCATATTTCCAGTGTATCTTTGGATACTTCTTTTCTTATACCTACTCTTCTGCTTGAAAATTTAGTTTGTATTAACAACAGACAAGCTATCTATCCCAAACTCATTAAATACTTACTCAGACCTTTCTTAAGGAGCCCTGGTGGTGCAGTGGTTAAGCACTAGGCTGCTAACAAAAAGGTCAGTGGTATGACTTCACCAGTGGCTCCATGGAAGAAAGATGTGGCAATCTGCTTCCATAAAGATTACAGCCTTGGAAATCCCATAGGGCAGCTCTACTCTGTCCTATAGGGTTGCTATGAGTCAGAATCAACTCAAAGATGTGCTACAACAACAACCAACCTTTCTTAATCTTTAATATATTCTGAATATTTGCACCTTAGGTGTAAAGCAAGGAAAAGGTCAAGGAGAAAAGTATGTGTGGAAACAAAGATATTAATGGTGAAAATTATGAACACACCATTGGGAAATCAGGAGCAATGTCAAAATATTTAAAATGAAAAAATAACATAACAAATAATTGATCAAGTTCAATATGTTTTGGGCTCTAAAATCAGGCATGCTGTATAAACATTTATCATGTTGATATGCAGGGATTGGAAAATGGTACTGATCCTGGAAATTCAATGATAAAGCACCTTGAAGATGTATAGATCTTTTGTGCCTCTCCCCAATTCCACCTTAACACTCCAATATTTAGCATTGGGCTGGGCACACACTGTAAGTATTTAGTCAGTACTTGCTAATTTCTGGGAAATTTTCATGGTGTAGTGGTTAAGAGTTTGGCCGTTAACCAAAAGGTCGGCAGTTTGAATCCAATAGGTGCTCCTTGGAAACCCTCTGGGGCAGTTCTACTCTGTCCTATAGGGTTGCTATGAGTTCAACTCGATGGCAGTGGGGTTTGGTTTTTGGTTTTGTTTGCTAATTTCTGAGTTGTTGATTCTTTCTTACTTTTCTCAGTATCTACAAAGCACAGCAAGTAAGTGATAATTCCTACTTCCCTGAAGGGCATAAAAATGTAATTGACTGCATCATGCATTCTTCATGCATGTCACTCTTCTTGAAGATGAAAATAAAATGGAGTTTAAAAGTATAGAAGAAGTTTGTATATGATAAGCATGCTAGAAGAACTGCCACAGGGTTGCTTTTTCATTCTTATTCATTTAACTACTTCATACTACAAAAAGCATTGAGGTTAAGATCTTAGAAGGGTAATCAAATTCCTTTTATTCCTTTAGAGGCTTACTCTCCTCTTAACTCTGCTCACCAATACAACTTCGGTAAACAGAATATTTGTGGTTCCAAATTACCCCAGACTCTGCAAATTGTGTTAATATCAATAATAAAATTGCCCCCCAAATTAGCTGTTTTAGGGTTAACTTAGAAAATAAAAATTACAGATTACTGTAATTTTTGTGTACTTACACTAGAAAATGAATGATTTTCCATTTAAAAGTTCGGTATTAAGCTTTCATATGTACTAAATTAGGTTCCACAAACCATTTGCAAAAGGAGGTGGTCTCTGTACATGGGACCTTCAATGATGCATCATGTTCTTCCCCGAGGCATGTTGCCTTAACTGTGTTCTGTTTCCTTTACTCCATAATTTCTTAAGGCATCATGCACCTGAGGGTTCTCAATAGCTGTTCACTGACTATATCAAGATACTAAAGGGCAGAGAGTGATGGATTCAGGCTAGAAATTGTCTCACTGTCTTCTTTGTAGAATAGGTGCCATTCAAGTAGGTGGTAGTGTGACGATAAAATAAAATCAGGAAACATCACATTAAGTCAGTTTGGTTTTCTTTATTCTGACATAAGCAAATATCCAGCAATTTGTCTGAGCAGTATATCTCCTTTTTCACATGTCTGATGAATGACAGCTTCTATTTATAAATGTTTTTGATCCTCTTGTTCAAGCCATAGTGTGCTCTCGGCATGTTATCACAGGTGTACAATTTCAGAGTGCTGTACGTTTATCCATTCATTAGCACTACTCTACCTTTTCCACTGTTATTAGAAATTGTAAAAACTATGAATAGGAGATGTCTCATTCAGAATCAGAACGCCATAGAGGTCTAAAGAAGGAATCCAGAAGTAGTTGCCAATTTTAAAAAGAGTTACTTAGGACAAGGAGGATTGATTGATTCATTCCCTTATTTATTCACCATAATCTCACAGATGTTATTGGAGTCTAATGGAAAGCATGATTCATTATTTTAATTTAGTGGTTCTTAGCACAGCAGAATAAATTGACAATTATGTGTCAGGGATATAGGGTCGCTATGAGTCCCAATCAACTCGACGGCAATGGATTCGGGACTACAGGACTACACAAAACAGATTAAATCGTACCCATTTCAAGCTTACATTTTAGTACAAAAACACAGACAATAAATAAGTAGCTAAAAAACCATAACTGATTTATTTTAAGATACACATTTGTGCATATTTTAACACCTCGAAGGCTCATATGGGTCTTACAGTCGCATTGACGGTCAGGTGTTGTCAATATTATTATCGCCTGTGCGTTTGCATCAAAACTTGTAGAAAGAGGTCAGTGGTTTTGGAGAAAATCCTGGACTCAGCAATAGAGCACGCGTTTAAAATATGCTGCATCACCAAAGCTCCTGGTGGCACCGAGTACCCTGTTGCCTGGAGAAACACCATGTCAACCACTATGAGTCAAATGATTCAGAGTAGCTGAACTCTGAATGTGACAAAGTTTTAGGAATATCATAAACAATTTATTCGGCTGATATTTTCCTATTAGGTATGCACAGTAGTGATATACAATAAAAACCAATGTCTAAATAAATCTAAAGTAGCTCTTTCAATGACTATAAAATAATTTTTGAAATAAGAAAGCAATGTGTCAGTGTTATTGATTGACCCTTTAAAACCCGATGCCGTCGAGTTGATTCCAACTCATAGCGACCCTCTAGGACAGAGTAGAACTGCCCCATAGAGTTTTCAAGGAGCGCCTGGTGGATTCAAACTGCCAACCTTTTGGTTAGCAGACGTACCTCTTAACCACTACACCACAGGGTTACCATTGTTATTGACAGCATTTTTTAATTTCTTCATGGTACATAGAATTATAGTATTTCTAGTAATTGATTTTTTTCTTAGATTTGCTGAAATATGATTTTTGTATAATAGATGGTAAAAAGTGTTTTGTTGTTTGGTGCTGACGAGCCAGTTCCAACTCATACAGATCACATGTGATAGAGTTGAATTGCCCCATAGGGTTTTCTTAGCTGTAATCCTGATGGAGCCCCGGTGGCACGATGGCTAAGCATTTGGCTGCTAACCGAAAGGTCAGTAGTTGGACTCCACCAGCGGCTCCTTGGAAACTCTATGGGGTAGTTCTACTCTGTCCTATAGAGTCTCTATGAGTCATCTTATTAATTATTAAGTATTATATCATTAACTATGAGTCAGAATTGACTTGACGGCAACAAGTTTGGTTTTTTGGCTTTTAATCTTGATGGAAGCAGATCCCACGGAGCTGCTGGATGGGTTCCAACCACCAACCTTTTGGTTAGCCACCAGTTAGCAACTGAGTGCTTAACCATTGAGTCACCAAGGCTCCTTAACAAGTGCTTTAGAGAACAATAAAACATGGAAGTGTAATAGGGAATGCCATTAAGTGCAGCAGTTTGCAAGTTTTAATAGGGAAGGCTACCAAGAAGGAGACATTTAATAAAGACTTGCAGAGGGGCTGAGCTGTGTCGATAGCTGAGGAAAGAGTATTTCAGGCAAAGCGAACATCCAGTGCCAAGACCCTAAGCAGGATTATACCTAACTTGTTTGAGAAATAGCAAGGAGGCCATGTGACTGGCATTAAATAAACAAGGGCTAGAGTGGTAGGAGGTGAAGTTGAAAGTTAGGGTGGGACCAGCTCATGTAGGCCCTTTTAGGCCATTGTAATGATGTATTTTGAGATTATAAGGATTTTTCACTTTCATTCTAAATTAGATGGGAATCCATAGGAGGGTTTTCAAGAGAGGAGTAACATTGTCTGACTTGTGTTCTTAAAGGATCACTGAAGCTGTGAGGTGGAGAAAAAGGCTGAAGGGAGACAAAGAAAGAGTCAGAATGGTTAGGAGGTTGTTACCATAATCCAGGTGGAAAATGGTGGCAGCTTGGACCAGTGTGGAGGTGTAGTGGAGATCATGAGAAGTAGTCAGATTCAAGATGCTGTGTGAAGGTAGATTCAACAGGTTTTGTAGATAATTTAAATATGAGATGTGAAAAAATAGAGGATTCAAAGGGATTCCCAGGTTGCAACTAGGAAGATAATGTTGGCATTAACTGAGATGGGGAAGACAACCAGAGGAGCAGGCTTGGTGAGGCTACCAGGAGTTTATTCTTAAATGTGTTAAGTTTGCGATGTCTGTTAGACATTTAAGGGGAAGGTCATGTAGACAATCAAATATATGATACTGGTGTTCTCTACCAGTCCTTTGCCAAAGCTGCCTCAATTACCTAGTCATTGGCTGGAATTTGTCATCTTGTATCTTCCTCAAACAGAGCTCACATGAAGACTAATCCCTGAGTTCTTACATATTAAAAACTATCTGATGATACCAAGTTCTAAAGAGAATGTCATCAAAAAGATCTGTTTTTCATTGCAAGTTGGAGTGTAAAATGATACAAATACCGTGGAAAATAGTTAGGTAATATATTTTAAAGTTGAAAATTTATGAACTCTAAGCCAATCCCAGTTGCTGTTGAATCAATTCCAACTCATGGTGACCCCATATGTGTCAAAGTAGAACTGTGCTCCATGGAGTTTTCAGTGGCTGATTTTTGGAAAGTAAATTACCAGGTCTTTCTTCCGTGGCACCTCTAGGTGGACTCAAACTTCCAACTTTTCAGTTAGCAGCTGAGTATGTTTAGCCATTTGCACCACCCAGGGACTTGACAAACTCTAGGAGCCAGCAGTTCCACACTTAACATGTATATCCAAGAGAAAATCTTGACAAATATCTCAGAGGACATGCATAAGAATGTTCGTAACATCATTGCTGAGGTAGCAAAAGCTGGAAATAATCCAAAAGTTTATCAACTAAATTAAAAAAAAGAATAAATTGAGGTATTATTCATTTAACTATTTCAGACTACAAAAAGCATTGAGGTTAACATCTTAAAAGAGTAATCAAACTACTTTTATCATTTAAGGCTTATTTTTCTCTCCCTCAACTCAACTCTTCTCCCTAGAATGACTTGAATCAACAGAGTATTTGTGATTCCAAATTGCAGGTACAAGTTGGAATATTATGTAGCAGTCAAAAAGAATGATTTCATAGCTAAATCTAACAATAAGGATTAATCAGCAATATACCATATTTTGTCTATTCTAAATTGTGCATGTTTTCTTAGAAATCTTATCTTATGTGACAGAAGTTTTTTTTTTCTTTATTAGTGGTGTGCCAGTTATTAAGGGTCACTATGAGTAGGAATCACCTCAGTGGCAACGGGTTTGTTTTGGTTTGGTTTGGTTTGGTTTTAGTTATTAAGGTATTGCCTCTCAGCTCTAAATTCACGCTTCTATACTCTGCTTTGTGATATGGGAACTGAGGCCATATATCATACTTGCGCTTTTCCAGCTGGCTTCATGAAAAGCTCTGTCAATAGGGGACACTAGAGGAGACTGCAGTGGTAGAGGAGGAAGAAGAGACCTGCTCCTCCTGTTGACTTCCTGCTTCCAGTTCCTATGATGTTCACCCCAGCAACCTTTCTTCATACCACAGTGGCAGTTGAACCACAGAATGCAGCTTGGAGTTTTTCCATCACTTCCAGAAGCAGCTATGTAACACCTTCTCACCAGAGACACCAGCACCAACAGCCACCGTGGCCTCAGAGGTTTGGGTCCTACCCCCAGGAAGCCCTCTCATCTGGGCTCAGAGACACCAGAACCAGGTGAGCAGCGCCTCCTCAGAATCTCAGCTCAGCATGACCCGTTTTCTAAGTTTTCCCTTTAGTTTCCTTTGTTTTCTCAGCCATAAGGGATGGTGGCTGCTTCCTGAGGTTGCTACCTCTGTGATACCTTAGTATTCTCTTTTTACCCTCTCCGTGGATAGCAACTTTATACCCTTCTATTAAATTCCTTCTGGCCAAATAACTGGTGTGATTTCTGTCTGACTAATACAGTGGTGGAGCCCTGGTGGCGCAGTGGTTAAGAGCTACAGCTGCTAACCAAAAGGTCAGTAGTTTGACTCCACCAGGTGCTCCTTGGAAACGCAATGGCGCAGTTCTGTTCTGTCCTATAGAGTTCTTATGAATTGGAATCAACTCGATGGCAACAGGTTTGGTTTTGGTTTTAATACAGTGGTACGTAAAATAATTGTACATCTTGTAATTAACGGGGAATTAGATTTGTTTAAAGAGTCCTCGCGTGCTGCAAATGGTTAACACTTTCAGCTGCTAACTGAAAGGTTGGAGGTTTGATTCAACACAAAGGTGCCTTGGAAGAAAAGCCTGATGATCTTCTTCTGAATAATCAGCCATTGGAAAGCCTATAGAACACAGTTTTACTCTGACACTCATGGGGTTGCCATGAGTCAGAAACGATTAACGGCAATTGGTAGATTTGATGAAAAATGGTAGTATTGCATGAAAAAACTAAGTCTCAGGAGATTGTATACAGCAAAATATCTTTTGCATAAAGTTAAAAACAACTAAAACAAATATATATACTTACGTATATATGAATATTCATAATACATACATATATACATACATGAATGTATGCATATACACATAGATACATACATAAAATAAGTACCTAAGACATTGATGAGACTATCAAAAGAATTCTGATTAATCTGATTCTCTAAACATGAGATTAAAACAAAACAAAATCATTTCCCTTTTCATTTAAAGTAAACCTTGGTTGAATATGACATTCTTTACTCACATTTTCTTTCTTTGAGGACACTGTAGCTGTTTATTCTCTGTCTTTTGGCGCTGAATGTTCCTATGAAGTCTGAGGCCATTCTGATTTTCTTTCCCTTAAAAGCGAATTCATCCTATTGTGTGGCTTCCCAAAAGAAATTTGTGCTACATCTTTAAAGACAATAACTCTACCAAGGTGTAACTCAGTGTGAATGGTTCTGGACCAAATCTCTATTACTCATTGTGCCTTGAATTTTCTTTAATTATGTGTTAAAATATTCATTCTGTTACTCCTTTGGTTTTCTTCTTTGGAATTCTAGTTATGCAGAAGCACATATGGCCAATGCTTTGCTCCACTTCTGTAGTTAAGATTTGTCTCCAATCCTTTTTCTTTATTTCTCTTTTAGTATGTTTTCCCCATTTTTCTCCTCTAGGTCCTTTATATGCTCTCCATGGTGTCAAATCTCCCTTGTGCTCTTTCTTATTTATTTTCCATTTCTGTAGTTTGTTTTCTTTGCTTTCCTTCCTGAGTTCTACCATCACTTTCTGTCTGTTCCTCTCTTCCCTGAGCTCTTCTATTTTTGTTTTCATATTTGTAACTCAACTTTTTTAAAGTTAATTATAGATTGTTTGGTTATAATTTTTGTCTTTTCTATGGCAACTTATCCTAGAAATTTTATCTATAGAAATGTTTTCCTGTTCTTTCCCACGTATTTTCTTAGAGTATTTTTGGATGGATGTATAAATTTCCTTGTATTATTATTGTTGTTGTTGTATTGTCCCGAACCAGCTTTCCACAAGAGCTTAGAGGCAGAGGGATGGGGTGGGGAATAGTAAGGGGATAGAGTCGTTTCCTGGGTTAGTAACTCAAGAGCTTTACCGCTTCTGATAGTATTGTGGAGAAATGTTTCCATTAAGTATGACACCATCATATAACCACAACTTCTGTGCTTCTCTGGACTTAACCTGGTTCAGGATAGCTTCTACAGCCAGCCCTACACTGCCCTAGTTCCTTCACCCAAGGGACAGACGTTGCCTTTCTTTCCAAGAGATCTCTACATGTTTAGAGTGTGTATTTTACTAGTGCTTTCTAAGATATGCCAACTCTGGATCCCCCAGGCGCCCTTCACACCATTCCACTCATTATTTCCCAGCCCTCTGTCCTCTTTGATGTAAGCCTTACCTGCAGTGGTTCCCTTGTAGGATGGAACATTTCTGAGATGTGCCACCACTAACTCCTCTTTACTTCACATTCTTCCCTGATTCTTCCCAGCCATCCTCCTGTAGAAATTTGCTCAGCTGCTTTTGGCAGCTCTTACATGTAAATGGAGTTAGCAGATTTTCTCTGCCTCCTGGTTTCACTGTAAACAAATTTTGAGACTTTTTTTTCTTAATTCTCTGTGTTTCTATGTGGTTTCCAAGAGGAGTTGTGGAAAGATTCAGAATTAAGCTGGCACCAAATCCCTACCAGAAGTCCTACAACTGTGTATAAAAAATTAAAAAAATACTGCTATTGTATTCTCTTCAAAATCTATTTTTGATATTTTAAGAGAAATATGTGAAAAATAAAGTTGGTCTGAGGTTTGAGGCAGATATTTTCACTGGTGTGTGTTTATTTCAGTCAACTATTTTCTGGAAAGTTTGGGTCTAGAGGGTCCTGCTGACTGATGTAGCAGGAATTTAGTGGCTGTGGCTAAGCTGATTATTGAGAATGAATGGGCAAATACTTCCACAGTACCAACATTTGGTACATAATTATCATGATTTCTTGATGTTTTTCATGGGGAGAGAAGTCAAAGGGCGGAGAAAGAGAGAATGTACTTCTGGAACTCCGCCATTAAGCCTGGAAAAAGAAATAGAATGTGACAAAGGAAATTGGGTTTTAGGCCAAAATAGAGTTTAAAAAAAAAATCACCTTCTGATAAGAAAAGCAATCACATAAAATTTGGTTCAGAAATAGTTTCAAAGCTGTGCAATCTTAAGAAAAATTTAATCATTTTCGAAGCCAAGAGTAGGTCCGGTAACAACTGATAAGAAATATTAGTACAGAGGTATGTTGTTCATTTAAATCTTGCTAAATGTGGTAGCTCTTGTATTAAGCTAGTGAGTTTTTTCTTTTAAGTCATGTGATTACAGAAAAGGCATAATACCCTACCTATACTGAAATCATTGCATTACTGTGCTTAGATAAATCACCATCTATCTAGCAACAATGCCCAGAACTGCAAGTCTTGTGCCTTAAAGAAAGAACCAGCCATTCCCCTCAGCAACAGAAACACCAGAAGGTCTGGAGAGCTCTCTAGACCCAAAGGATGAGAATCATAGTGATTGGATTTCAGACATCTTGGCAGAAAGCAGAAGGTATTTATTATTTTTGGTCAGGAGGTTTCCAGAGGCCCCCAAATCACAGTGGTGATTGTCCTATACTTCTTGCCCCTAAATCTGACCCTGAGGACCCTGGCCAGATGTGTTATTAGCACATTCCACAGAGCGCTGTGAAGGGTGTAGATGCAGCAGTAGGAACTTACAACTGAAATGGGATCTCTCCAGTCCTGGGGTCTTGTTCTGCTTTGCAAACACTGGGAATGGTTGACTTCATTATAAGTATTAAGATCTATGATTTAAGTGATGTAACATCAACAATCCACTGTTAATCCGATAATGATTCAACAAATGCTCTTTAGATCCTTTGATTTAATGAAATGTAATGGAGTAGTTTTTAGATTCCTAAATTCCGTTTACATTAATTGCTATACTTAGAATACAGCTGTCCAGCCTTTAATCCCGCTCCATAGCAATGATATTCAATTCAATTGAATTACATTAAATTACTGTGAATGTAATAGTGACTGTTCATTTGTTTATACTGTATTAATTTTTTAAAATGTATTTTTCATTTTGAAAACACTCAGACTTTAAGGTAAAGACCAGATTGTGTCATGTTTTCTCATATAAAAATACGGAAAATAAAATAATGCACTGGTGTGACAATTGGTGGTGGTTTCTAAATATTTTTTTTCCAGAGACATTTGTCACTCCTTAATGGTGATACATTTATATGTGTGCTGCCTTTCAAATGCATTTGTAATCTTTTAAAATGTAATAGCATAAATATCTTCCTTCCCTTATCAAATGGAATCTGCATCAACCCATTGTGATGACAAAGCAAAGGGACCGAAAACCAAACCCACTGCTGTCGAGTGAATTCCTACTCATAGCAACCCTGTAGGACAGAGTATAACTGCCCCATAGAGTTTCCAAGGCTGTAATCTTTACAGAAGCAGACTGCCACATCTTTCTCCTGAGGAGCAGCTAGTGGATTCCAACTGCTGATCTTTTAGTTAACAGCTGAGCGCTTAGCCACTGCACCACCAGGGCTCCTCTAGCAGAGGGACGGAGAAATAGAAATAAAAACCAAAAATAAGTGCTGCTTGGAAGGCAAAAATGTAAGAGAACATGAAGTAGTGAGTTTCTAGGATGCATAGGTAAGTACAGAGGGTAATGCATTTATTATTTAGTAAAATATAGCACTATGACAGGGCTCCTGGGTGCCCATCAGTCTCTGAGTCAGTCTTTCTTTCTGTGCACCAAACTGGTCCAGGACCTGGAGGAAGATCCATGAAGTCATCTGCATGGCACGCTCAAAGCCCTCTGCTGAAGAAAGCAGCTCCAGGAGTTATTTGTGCACTGAGTTACTATGGCTTGTGCAGAGTTCAGGGGGTGAAACCAACCCTGCTACCCAGGGATTGTTAACTAGACCAGATTCACCTGTGGGCAGGCTGGACATGAAGGACACTAAAACCTCTGCTGAGCTTTAGCCAAACTGCCCCATAGAGATGCTCCATATGGAATGGTGAAAAACCAACCCAATCATTTCCTCTTTCTTGTAAAGAAGGACTTCCCAGAGCACACCAGTTTGGAACATATATTCTGAAGTCTACAGGGATCTAGGTCTTCTTCCATGAAGTCTGCTCTCTATCCAAGGGCTAAGGTATGTGAGACCAAGAGTGACTGTACAACCAAGAAAGAGTTGATGGCCGTGTGATCTAACATGCCCTTCGATGTGTGAGGAAAGCGCTTATCACAAAGGTAACCTGGGCACCTCTCCTTCTCGTCACCTTAAGAAAACAAACAAACAAACAAACAAAAAAAAAACCCACCTTATACATCAGAAATCTGAGCTCTGCACAGATTCTGTCTAGTGTTCCATTTTCCCTCCCAGATCAGAAATGGTATGAGGAAGCAAAAAGAGGACCAGCTTAGGTGTTCCCCAGACATGAGCTTTTTTTCCAACTCTGCTGCTTACCAGATGATAACCACTGTCAAGTCTTCTCTGACCCTCAATTTTCTTATCTCTAAAATGGGAATATAACCAGTTCTATCTATCCCACAGTGCTCTTATGAGAATCCCCGACAAAATATTTTGAAGTAATGAGCATACAAAAATTTTGTAAGCTATAAACTACCGTACAAATATTATTGTTTCATCCTTTCACTAAACTACAAGTACCTCTAAAATTGTCAATTGTTTCTTTTTTATGCTATGTTGCATACTAACATTTGGGACTGCCCAGCGAGTTCAAGAAATGTTTGTTGCATATGTTGCTAAGTTATAACCACGATCCACATAGGTCATTTGGGAGTGGTGCCACCTTCAAAGAAGGACAGTCCAACAAGGATTCAACCCTTCACCCACATATCTTGAAGAAGATACAGCTCTAAGGCAATTTTTGCTAAAATTGCCTTTCTCTCCTATTATTTAATACCCCCACATCTTCCAGGGCTTCTCTCTTGCCTCCTTTTCCTTCATCCTCCCCAACCCTTCCACCCATCTCTCTCTCTTCTCCTTTCCCACCTCAGCACCAGCCCTTCATCACCTTCATGTACCTCCACACTCCCCAAGTATCAGCTCCTCTTCACTCAGGGGCCTCTGGAAAGTTCCACGTTCTTTTTTGCTGCTGTTTCATAGGAATTGGCCATTTTATCCCTCAGCATGTTTTCCTGATTCTGGCTGACAACAACTCATAGAACTAGTTAATGAATCCTCCTCAGTGGGAGAGGGAGGGGAAGGAAATGAGCAGTGACGAAAACTGAGCCTAATTTATCTGGCAGAGAGAAAAGCTGGGAATGCTCACCTACATATTGGACATTTTTATCCTGTCCCACACAGGATGAAGAGTAGGCAAGTTACAAGTATGTGTTATATTCCTACTGGGAATCAGGCTCTAGTAACGATATGATAGAATTAAGCCTCATCCCCTCTGTCTTAAAAACTCTGTGCCTAACAAATCTATGCTTTATACAGAGCCTAGAAAGTGTTGTAGACTCGAGGGAGTGATGGTAATGAGGTACTTTCATAAGATCAATCTGGAAATAGTGTATAGGGGACAGGAATTGCTGAGATACAATGATTTCAGGGTATCTAGGGAGTTGGATGATGTTTGTAATAATAAAGTTTTCATTGGAATAAAGAGAATCTGCCTTGTGTTTGGCAAGCAGAGAGAAAAGAAACTCACTTGATTGAACTAAAAACCCATAAAAGTTTGGCATCTGTCTTCTATAATTTGATGGGTGGGGAAATGTAAATTTTTTGGATCAGAAACTGCTGAGCCATCTTTTTTTTTTTTTTGCCGTTGTTATTCTATTTAAATAAAGCTTCATCTTCTTCACAGGTGGTATTCAAATAGACATTGAGAATTAAAGAAGAAAGTGCTACGTGAACAAAGGTCACAGGCTGAGTTGGCCTCAGGTACATCTTTTATTTCAACCAAGCTTATTGTAAACATGTTCGAGTCAAGTTTATTCACCTACAATTTATGAAGGATTCACTTTATATTCAGAACTATGGGAGATGCTAAAATAGATTTTTCTTTATAAATTGGGGACAATAATACCTCTCAACAATGCCTCTAATAAAGTGATTGAGAAGATTAAAAAGGATAAACCAAAAACACCAAAATTGTTGCCATTGAATCGATTCCGACTTGTAAAATGATAGCACAGTACCTGGTACCAAGTAGATGCTCAATAAATATTTGGGGCTGAAAGAATAAGAAAACTAGAAATAGATTAGCCTTGTTGCTCCCTAAACTATACAAATTTTTTACTCTATGAGATAATCTGGGAGCCAGGAGTCAAGAGTCATGAGTTCTGAACTGAGATCAGCTCTGGAGGCTGAGTTGTATGGTGGTTAGAAATGTAAGCTCTGGAGTCAGGTTGCCTGCCATAAATCCAGTCTTCACCACTTACCAGTTCTATGATCTGGGGCAAGTTACTTTGTTCCTTTGTCCCTCGGTTTTCTTATCTATAAGTGGGGATAACAACAGAGCCCACCTCATAAGGTTGTTGTTAAAAGCATTTGGAAGGGAGACCAACAAGTGCAAAGGCTATGAAGTGGAATAAGTTTGATGTGTTCTAGAAACAGAAATAAGGCAGGGAAGATGGAATGTAGTGGGTAAGGGGGAGGGTGGTAAAGAAGATGCTGGAGAGGTGAAATCATGATTCCATTTTATTATTTTGGCCAGATACTAGGGATTCATTCTTGAATAGTCCCTCTTCCTCATCCCCACAATGATTCAGTAAGTCCTGCCAATTTTACCCACATCCCAGATTCTCAGTATGTCCCTTCCTCTCTGTCCTTTGTATCATTGTTCTGCTTAAGGCCCTCATTATCTCTCATCTGAACTCTTGTAATGACCTGCTAAGTTGCGTATTACCTTTAGTCTTACCTTCTCAAATCCAATACTAATAGTCAACTGATCTATCTAAAATAGAAATCTGAACCTGTTACTTCCCACCCTTTACAGGATATAACATATAATCTTTCTGTCATATCAGAAAACTCTTAATAATCTGGTAGTACAATGCAATTTGTTTAAAAATATAAGTTTTAGAATCAAACTGACAAGAGTCCTAGTTCTACTCATTACTTATTGTGAGGTCTTAGACAAATCCTGTAACACCCTATACCCCATTTTCTTTTTTGATAAATAACCAACCATTCATTTGCTGTCAAGTTGATTCCAACTCATGGTGACCCCATGTATGTCAAAGTAGAAATGTGCTCGTGCTCATAAGGTTTTCAATGGCTGATTTTTAGAAGGAGATCACCCAGCCTTTCTTTCAAGGCACTTCTGGGTGAACTTGAACCTCCAGCCTTTTGGTTAACAGCCAAGTGGGTTAACCATTTGCACCAAAATAGGAATATAATAATAGTTCTGTGTGGACAGACTCTAAGATTACCCCCAACTGTTCCCACCTCATGGTACTTACACCCTTATATAATTCCCTCCCCTTGAACGTGGGTTGGGCCTGTGACTTGATTCTAACCAGCAGAATATGGAAATGGTGACAGGATGTCACTTCTGTAATTATATCACATAAGATTATAACAACAACCTTATAGAAGATTCTATCCCTTGCTCACTTTGAGGAGGCAAGTGGCCATGTTGGAACGGCCCATGTGACAAAGAACTAAGGGTGGCCTCCAGTCAACAGCCAGCAAGAAACTAAGGTCCCCAGTCCAACAACCCACAAGGAACTGAATGCTGCCAACAACCACATGAGCTTGGAAACAGATCCTTCCCCAGTCGAGGCTCAGATGAGACTGCAGCCACAGCCAATACCCTGATTGCAGCTTTCTGAGACCCTGAAGCAGAAGATCCAGCTAAGTCATGCCTGGACTCCTGACCCACAGAAACTGAGATAATAAATGTGCATTGATTGAAGCCACTAAGTTTGCGGTCATATTGTTACACAGCAATAGATAATACAAATAATTACTAAATGTACATGTGCCTCTGCACATTTCCCAGCCTTTCTTGCAGTGAAGTAGAGGATATGTGACTAGTCTTGGCCAACAGACTGTGAGAAAAGGTGATTGCAAGAAGCTAACAGTTTACAGTTAGCAGTTTACATTTAAGGAAACCTGAAATACATGGAGGTTAAGAAACTTTCCCAAGATCACATGGGAAGGAGTTGGCAGAAGAAGAATTTGAACCCTATTGATTTGGGTCTAGAGACCATGTCCTTAAGCATCACTTTATGCTGCCTCTATCAGCAGCGGTTAGATGATTTGGTCAAGTCACATGCCTGGGAAGGGAGGAAGGCTGGGGATGGTACCTGGGCCTCTCTTACCGCAGCACCTGCACTCCCTCCATTGCACCACACCGCCACATCTGCCTACACCTTACCCAACTTTGTGTTGATTTCCACATACTTGGTGATGTAAACACGTCTCCCAGCTTCGGTTTCAAGGAGAAAGACTTTAATGCTAAAGAAACAAGGATTGGGTGAAAATGTTCTTTTGCAACATTGTTGGAGTAAACTCTGTTTATCCTTAGACTGATTGACTGCAGGTTTAAAATTTCCAAACATAATTGCCTTTAAAAATTGGTTAAATCTGGGAAGGGGAGTGGGAGTCTTCAGTAGGCTGGCAGTTGTGTGCACTGTTTGACTTCAATATATTTATAGAAGTTATGTCTGTCACCAGGCCTCTGGGAACACTTGTACTATTTAAAATATAAATTAGAAAAATATGCTGATGTAATTGTCTGCCCTAAAGAATTTTCCCCTAATCAGCCTTAATGCCAATGTAAAAATTCCCAATTGGCCATCCTTCCCCAGGCAGAATGTGCAGTATAAAGACCAAACTTAAAAGTTAGTTTATGCTTAAAATTTAGCAAGAAATGCTTCATACCAACACAAAGTCATTTCAGACTCAAGTTCCCCATAGGCAGCTTCTCAATCCTTCCTTCTCCTTCCAACCAGCGGCATCTAACTCCTGCCACTTGCTAGCATCTGGGCTTTGCCCTGGTGTCTGTCTCCTTCTTGGACGTCTTCAGTGGCTCCTTGGCCCCACCCCTAAGGCTGTTAACCTCTTCAGAATCTGGGTGCAGCCAACACCCCTAGCTTCTTGTCTGCCCTTTCTCCTCATAAACCTGTGTCTGCCATGTTTGCCTCCTCTCTGTTTTCAGATTACCGTTTCCTCCCGGCTGGTGCCTGGAATTCCCCTTGCCAGTGCTCCAGCTTTTGTGCTGGCCATTTCCAGAAGACTTGGCTGAGCATGCAGTCAGAAGTGAGCTGTTCTTCTTTACAAACTCACCGGTGCTTTATTTGTACACACATGAGTTCTTTCACGGAGTCCTGGCTATTATAGGGCATATTGTTTATGTCTTTTGTTAACCCTAAAGATCTGGGAGGGCAGTGATTCTGAGATAACAGAGGCGAAGTGCCTAGCACCCTGCCTGGAAGGTGCACAAAAGGCTCTCAATAAATCGTGATTTTTTACTTATTTCTGCTTCTACATTACAAACCACAATGTCAGGATTTTATAGACGCTCAATAAATATTTTTTGAAATATTTATTACAGAATAAATTTTTAGAAATTTTTAAAGAAGTTATTACAGTAGAATTTGAAACAAATAGGCTTTCAAAAGAACATTTCTGGTGCCAGATTTTCTATTTGGGGAGTCCAGAGCCTGGATCTGAGACAAATTCTCTTCTCAATATAGCAGCAAAGTGATCCTGTTAAAATATAAGGCAAATTGTGATTAAGTTTTAACCCCAAAACCCACCAGTGGTTCCCCATACTAGTAGTGGCCTACAGAGCCCTACATGATTCAGATCCCCAGCCTCTCCGACCTCATCTCCTACTTTTCATCCTCTTGTTCACTCTGCTCTAGCCACTCTAGCATCCTTGATCTGCCTCAGGGCCTTTGCCCATCCTTCTCTTTGTGATGAATACTCTTCTCTAAGATATCTACATGACTCTTTTTTTGCCTCATTCATGTCTTTTCTCAGTGTCACCTTCTCAGTGAGGTCTTTACTGAGACTATCCTGTTTAAAATTGAACACACCCTCACACACACATACTCTTTATCCCTGTGATTTTTTTTACTGTGTACTGTATTTATACTATATGTTTTGTCTTTATCTTTCTTCCAGTACTATGAAAGCTATCTGAGGGCAGTAATTTCTTTTTTCATTTTTTTTCTCTTCTGTACCGCTAGCCTAGAACAGTACCAGGAATGCAGTAGACAATCCATAATATGTATTTATTGCATGAATAATTGAAAGTGATCAAGTGGGATACCAATTTCCTCTAGTTCTCTAAGAGATGCCCCCCTGGTGGCACAGTGGTTAAGAGCTCAGCTGCTAATCAGAAGGTCAGCATTTCAAATCCACCAGGCGCTCCTTGGAAACTCTATGGGGCAGTTCTACTCTGTCCCATAGGGTTGACTATGAGTTGGAATCGACTTGACAGCAGTGGGTTTGGTTGTTGGTTTGTTTGACTGTACATAGTCTCCCAATCACATTGACTAATGAGGAGCATTTGCATTGCATTGCATACTTTTTTCCTTCTCTTATCTCTAAATATTGTTATCTAACTCTATTGTTAAAATAATAACTGTTGAAATAGAAAGCTGGAAAGCACTAAAATTAGCCAAAAAGTTAGAAATTCAATGAAAGCCATAAAGCAGAATAAAACTGATAGTATTAAACAAAAGGGGAGGAGGGTAAAGGAGTAAAACTCTTGGGCAGGAGGCACCGGCTCTGGCTCCGTGCCACATGGATTCTCCCTACCCACACTGGCTGGCTCCCTCAGTGCCATTTGTTTGTTGATTGTGTTGCTTTTTTCTGCTTCTTTTGGTTTCTTCCCTGCCTCTCACCACCGCTCCCTCCTTTATCTCAAACACCTGGCTCCGTGTGCCATCCTTGCTTCTTCTTGAAAGACTGTAAAGTGCTGCTTGGCTGGGGAACTGCTTCCCCAGACCGTGCCACTATGCAGGTGGGATCTTTGGGGCCTTTTGTTTGTTTGTTTGTCTTTGTTTTTGTTTTGTTTTTGTTTTCTTTTTCTTTTCTCAGCTTGGGAGCCCCTTTTAGCCTGGCTGTACTGTGTGGCTTAGGAGCCACTGCCTCAGTCTGCACAGCTTGCAGTTGGGATCCCTGGGGGCATTTTCTTCTTTCTCTCTCTCTCTTTTTTTTCTTTTTTTCTTTCTTCATCTCTCAGTTTCTTGTCTCTCTATACTTACCTTCTTTTCCTGTCTACTGAATACCTAGCACTTCGTGACATCTCTGACTCTTTTAGCCAGGCTGTACTGCGAAGCCTGGGAGCCACTTCCCCCAACTTCGCAGCTGCAGTGGTAGGATCTCTAGGGGGCTTTTCTTTTCTTTTCTTTGTATTTATTTTATTATTTTTTTCTTTTTCCCTTTTGTTTTTATACATTTCTTGGTTTCTTGTCTCTCCACTCCAATGGCAAGCTCTCCTTAGCACTCTTTTCTGTTACTGTTTTTTGTTTGTTTGTTTGTTTGTAAGTTTTTGACTCCTGTTTTTTTCCTCTCTCTCTTTTCTTTCCTATATCCATCTTAGCTCCACTCATCACAACCTCTCCCCTCCTTCCTGCCTACCTGCGTTATGTTCTGAACATCACACCCTCAAGCAGCACAGGCATAGCCTACCAGAACATGGCCAGCCCTGTCAGCCCTAGTATGTGCTACAAACAACCCATCCCAGACTCTCCCCTTCAGCTGGACCTACCCTGCTGCACCATAGCTGAGTGACTGGCTCTGCCCATTGGACAAGGAGATGAAAAGTATCATGCCCACGGACAAGAAAACAACAAAGAACCCACAGCCCACCTGCTCAGACATAGCCAAATAAAATTAAAAAAGGAAAAACAAACAAATCCACAATCAATAAATGAAGAAAATACTGAATGTCCTGAAGACAGCAGACAATATTAAAACATATTAAAAAACAGGACATTATGGTTCCAGCAGGCATCCAAAATAAAACACCAGACCACTCACCAGTAGAAGAAAAGACACCAGCAATACCTGATAGGGAATTCAAATCTCTAATATTCAGAGTTATCCAAGAGTTGAAGCAAATAGTAGACAAAAAATGAGGAAAAAATAGAGAAATTCATGGAAAATACAGACAAAAAAATGGAAGAATTCAGGAAAATAATACAGAAAAAGATTCTAAAATAAATTGACAACTAGAAATTGTACAAAAACAACAATTAGAAATCCAAAAGATAAACAACAAGATCTCAGAAATGGACAGTGTCACAGAAGGGCTGAAGAGTGTGCTTAAACAATGGAAGACAGGATCAGCTATACTGAAGACAAATAGTTGGATACAACTTTGTTTGAGGAAAAATAAGAAAAACGAATGAAGAAATCCTGAGAATTTTGTGGGATACAATCAAAAGCAAAAATTGTGAGTTATTGGAGTTCCAGAACAGGGGGACAAAATGGAAAAAATAGAGAGGATCATTGAAGAACTACTGACAGAAAACTTCCCTAATATCATGAAAGATGAAAAGCTGACCATCCAAGAAGCTCAACAAACCCCATGTAGGATAGACCCCAAAAGAAAATCACCAAGGCATATCATAATCACACTCACTAAAACCAAAGACAGAGAAAGAATCTCGAGAGCAGCTTGAGAAAAACGAAAAGTCACATACAGAGGGGAAACAATAAGACTAAGATCGGATTCTTTAGCAGAAATCATGCAAGCAAGAAGGTAATGGGATGCCATATATAAAACCTTGAAAGAAAATTACCAACCAAGAACAATATATCCTGCCAAACTCTCATTCAAATATGATGGTGAAATTAGGACATTTCCAGATAAACAGAAATTAAGGGAATATGTAAAAACCAAACCAAACTTACAACAGTTATTAAAAGGAGTTCTTTGCTTTGAGAACAAACAACATCAGACCACAGCCTGAATCTAGGATGCAAGATCGAACCAGCCAGATACCAACCTAGGATATGAACTCTCAAGGACTATCCAAAACCAAAAAAATACAACAGGGAACCAGAGAGGTTAATCTGTTAAGGACAATAACATCAGAAGAATAAAAGAGGGAATAAACGGTGTAGGTATAGAACCTTCAAATGGAGAGGAAGGCAAGGCGATACCAAGTAATTATACACTGGTTCAAACCTAAGAAGATAAGGGTAAATTCAAGGTAACCACAAAGTAAGTTAACAAACCTACTCATCAGAATAAAGAAGAAAAACATAAAGTCTCAGTAAAAACAAAACCTATGGAAAATAAAGAAATGGAAAAAAATCCACAAACAAAAGGAATTCAGCACACGAGTGTAAGAGGAACAAAGAAAACGTCTGAACCACAAAAAAAAAAGCACAAAATGACAACAATAAACTCACACCTATCAATAATTTCACTGAATGTAAATGGCCTAAATGCACTCATAAAGAGACAGAGAGTGACAGAAAACATTGAAAAAACAGGACCCATCAATATGCTGTCTACAAGAGACAAACCTTAGAAACAAAGAGTAAATTTATTAAAAATCAAATGATGGATAAAATATGTCAAGCCGACAGCTACCAAAAAAGAGCAGGAATGGCAATACTAATCTCAGATAAAATAGACTTTAAAACAAAATCCACCATAAAAGACAAAGGGGGTACTATGTAATGGTTAAAGGGACAATCCATCATGAAGACATAATCATAATAAGCATCTACACACCCAATGAGAGGGCTCCAAAATACTTTAAAAAAACTCTAACAGCACTGAAAGGCAAAACTGACAGTTCCACAATAATAGTAGGAGATTTCAACACACCACTCTCGGTAAAGTACAGAACATCTAGAAAGAAACTCAACACAGATACAGAAGAGCTAAAGGACACAATCAGCCAACTTGACCTCATAGACATATATAGAACAATCCACCCAACAGCTGAAAAGTACACATTGTTTTTCAACATGCATGGAACAGTCTCCAGAATAGGCCACGTCTTAGGCCACAGAGCAACCCTCAACAAATCCAAAACATTGAGATAATACGAAGTATCTTCTCTGACCACAACACCATCAAAAAAAAAAAAAATCAATTACATGGAAACTAAATAACACCCTGCTTAAAAACCACTGGGTAATAGAATAAATCAGAGATGGAATCAAAAAATTCCTAGAATCAAATGAGAATGAAAACACATAACACTGAAACTCTTGGGACACAGCAAAGGCAGTCCTCAGAGGTGAATTTATAGCAATAGATGCACACATCAGAAAAGATGAAAGGGGCAAAGTCAAAACACTAGCTACACAACTCAAACAAATAGAACAGCAAAAAAGCCTACAGCCACCAGAGGAAAGGAAATAATAAAGATCATAGCAGATATAAATGAAATAGAGAATAGAAAAACAATAGAATCAACAAAACCAAAAGTTGGCTCTTTGAAAGGATCAACAAAATTGACAAACCACTAGCTAAACTACAAAAGAAAAACAGAAGAGGATGCAAATAACCCGAATAATAAATGAAATGGGGGACATTACAATAGGCTCAACTGAAATAAAAAGGATCATAACAGAGTATTATGAAAAACTATACTCCAACAAATTTGAAAACCTAACAGAAATGGACAAATTTCTAGAAATCTAATACCTACCCAACTAACACAAAGTGATGTTGAAAATCTGAACAGACCCATAACAAGAGAAGAGATTGAAAAGATAATTTAAAAACTTCCAACAAAAATATGCCCTGGCCCAGATGGCTTCACATTCAGAGAAGAGCTTACACCAGTAGTACTCAAACTATTTCAGAACATAGAGAAGGAAGCAATACTTCTGAATTCATTCTATGAAGCCAGCATAACCCTGATACCAAAACCAGACAAAGACACCACAAAAAAAGAAAATTACAGACCAATATCTTTCATGAATATAGATGCAAAAATTCTCAACAAAATTCTAGCCTATAGAATTCAGCATCATATAAAAAAAATAATACCCCATGACCAAGTAGAATTCATACCAGGTATGCAAGGATGGTTCAACATTAGGAAATCAATCAACGTAATCCACCACATAAATAAAAGGAAAGAAAACAATCACATGATGCAGAAATGTCCAACACCCATTCCTGATAAAAACTCTCAATAAAATAGGTATAGAAGGGAAATTTCTCAACATAATAGATGGCATCTATGCAAAACCAACAGCCAGAATCATTCTTAATGGAGAGAGGCAGAAAACATTCGCTTTGAGAACAGGAACAAGACAAGGATGCTCTTTATCACCACTGCTATATAACATTGTGCTGGGAGTCCTAGCTAGAGCAATAAGGCAAGAAAAAGAAATAAAGGGCATCAACATTGGTAATGAAGAAATTAAACTGTCCCTATTTGTGTATGATATTATACTATACATAAAAAACCCAAAAGACTCCAGGAGAAAACTACTGGAACTAATAGAAAGATTCAGCAGAGTCAAAAATCAGTTGGATTCCTATACACCTATAAAGAGAACTATGAAAAGGAAGTCAGGAAAACAATATCATTTATAATAGCCCCTAAAAAATAAAATACTTACGAATACATCTAACCATGGATGTAAAAGACCTATACAAAGAAAACTACAAAACACTACTGCAAGAAACCAAAAGAGAGCTACATAAATAGAAAAACATACCATGCTCATGGATAGGTAGAGTCAACACTGTGAAAATGACAATTCTACCCAAAACAATTTACAAGTACAAGCAATCCTGATCCAAATACCGACAACATTCTTTAAAGAGATGGAAAAACTAATCATTAACTTTATATGGAAAGGGAAGAAGCCCCGAATAAGTAAAGCAGTACTGAAGAAAAAGAATAAAGTAGGCATACTCACACTACCAGACCTCAGAACCTACTATATAACTACGGTAATAAAAACAGCCTGGTACTGGTACAACGACAGATACATTGACCAATGGAACAGAATTGAGAACCCAGATGTAAATCCATCCACCTACGGTCACCTGATCTTCAACAAGGGCCCAAAGTCCATCAAATGGGGAAAAGAAAGTCTTTTTAACAAATGGTGCTGGCAAAACTGGATATCCATCTGCAAAGAAGAAACAGGACCTATACCTCACACCGTGTACAAAACTAATTCAGAATGGTTCAAAGACCTAAATAGAAAGCCAAAAAGTATAAAGTTCATAGAAGAAAAAATAGGATCAACGCTAGAGGCCCTAAAACACGGCATTAACAGGATACAAACCATAACCAACAACACACAAACTCCAGAAGAGAAGCTAGATAACTGGGATCTTCTAAAAATTAAACAATTATGTTCATCAAAAGACTTCAACAAAAGAGTAAAAAAAGAACCTACAGACTGGGAAAAAAATTTTGGCTGTTAAAAATCTGACAAAGATCTAATCTCTAAAATCTATAGGAAAATCCAACACCCTACAACAAAAAGACAAATAATCCAATTAAAAAATGAGCAAAGGAAATGAACAAACACTTCACCAAAGAAGACATTCAAGCGGCCAACAGACACATGAGGGAATGCTTGTGATCACTAGCCATTAGAGAAACGCAAATCAAAACCGCAATGAGATACCATCTCACCCAAGCATTAGTGGCACGAATCAAAAAAACAGGAAATAACAAATGTTGGCAGGGAGATCGGAACTCTTATGCACTGCTGGTGGGAATGCAAAATGATATAAGCATTTTGGAAAATGATATGGTGCTTCCATAGAAAGCTAGAAATAGAAATACCATACAATCCAGCAATCCCACTCCTAGGAATATATCCTAGAGAAATGAGAGCCATCACACGAATAGACAAATGCACCCCCG
This sequence comes from Trichechus manatus latirostris, assembly GCF_000243295.1. NCBI lineage: Eukaryota > Metazoa > Chordata > Mammalia > Sirenia > Trichechidae > Trichechus > Trichechus manatus. The sequence goes on along the minus strand of NW_004444048.1, from coordinate 8,052,521 downwards.
TGTTCATTGCAGCATTGTTCACAATAACAAAAAGATGAAGCAATCTAGATACCCATCAACAGATGAATGGATAAACAAACTGGTACATACACACAATGGTGTATTACACAACGATAAAGAACAATGATGACAAAGCATCTCATAACATGGGTGAATCAGGAGGGCATTATGCTGAGTGAAATAAATCAATCACAAAAGGACAAATATTGTATGAGACTACTACTATAAAAACTCATGAAAAGGTTTACACACAAAAAGAAACAATCTTTGATGGTTACGAGGGAGGGGAGGGGTGGGGATGGAAAAATACTAAATAGACAATAGTGGTAACTTTGGTAAAGGGTAAGACAGTACACAATACACAATACTGGTGAAGCCAGCCCAACTTGTACAAGGCAAGGTCATGGAAGCTTCATAGACACATCCAAACTTCCTGAGGGATGGAATTGCTGGCCTGAGGGCTGTGGGGACCATGGTCTTAGGGAACATCTAGGTCAATTGGCATACATAGTTTATAAAGAAAATGTTCTACATTCTGCTTTGGTGAGTAGCGTCTGAGGTCGTAAAAGCTTGTAAGCAGCCATCTAAGATACTCCACTGGTCTCACTCCTTTTGGAGCAAGAGAGAATGAAGAAAACTAAAGATACAAGGGAAAGATTAGTCCAAAAGACTAATGTACCACAACTACCATGACATCCACTAGACTGAGTCCAGTACAACTAGATGGTGCCTGACTACCACCACTGACTGCTCTGACAGGGAGCACAACAGAGGGTCCCGGACAGAGCTGGAGAAAAATGTAGAACAAAATTCTAACTCACAAGAAAAGACCAGATTTACTGGCCTTACAGAGACTGGAGAAACACCGAGAGTATGGCTCCTGGATACCCTTTTAGCTCACTAATGAAGTCATTCTCAAGGTTCACCCTTCAGCCAAGGATTAGACAGGCCCATAAAACAAAACAAGACTAATGGGGCACACCAGCCCAGGGGCAAGGACTAGAAGGCAGGTGGAGACAGGAAAGCTGGTAATAGGGAACCCAAGGTCGAGAAGGGAGAGTGTTGACATGTTGTGGGGTTGTTAATCAATGTAAACAACATGTGTACTAACTGTTTAGTAAGAAACTACTTTGCTCTGTAAATCTTCATTTAAAGTGAAATTTAAAAAAAAAAGAATTTTAATTCTTTCAAAAAATATTAACTGAGATCCCATCATGTTCCAGGCCCTGTTCTCAGAGCTGGAGTCACAGCAGAGAATGAGACAGGTCCCAATCCTCGAGGAGCTACATCCACAGACAATTAACCAATAAACATGTGGTTCAGATTGAGATAAATGCTAGCAATAAAACTGAAGTGGTGCAAGATGGAAAAGACCAGTGGTGGTTCCATGGTAGAATTCTCATCTTCCATGCAGGCTACCCAGGTTCCATTACTGGCCAATGCACCTCAAGCACAGCCACCACCTGTCAGTGTAACCTTGTGTGCTGTTACGATGCTAAACAGGCTTCATTCAGCTGTGCATCCAGACCAAGACAGACTAGGAAGGAAGGCATGGCGATCAACTTCAAAAAATCAAGGAAAGAAAACCCTGTGGATCACAAAGGTCTGATCCTGTTGTGCATGGGGTCACCATCCAGAGCAGCTAACAAAAAACAATGGTGTAAGAAAATAGAGAATGACAGGAGCCTATTTTTTACAGAGTGGTCAGGACAGGCAGAGGAGAAAGAATTTGGGCAAAGACCTGAAGAGAGTCAGGAGACGGGCAGAGCATTTTTTGACGAAAGGGGCAGCAAGTACAAAGTCCCTGAGGCAGTAAAGAGCTTGGTGTGTTTGCAACATCATCTCATTCATTGCTAATAATAGTTCTGTTAAATAGGACCAAAAGGTTAAGTGAATCTGTCCGTCTTCAAAGAATGAGGCAGGGCAACGGAAATATGAGTAGGTCTCAGCCTCTCATCTTTATAATAGGTGAAATCAATACCTTCAAAAGTGTAGTAAAGGACTGTCAGCTTCGGGTCCACCTGGTAGCTTATTAGAAATGCAAATTCTTAGGCCCCACCCTAGACTTACTAAATTAGAAATTGTGGGGTTAGAGCTTAAAACTCTGTTTAAACAAGACTTTCAAGTGAGTCTAATGTGCAAAGAAGCACTGGACTAGATGATGTCAACTATCAAGACTTCAATGTTTTTATTAAAATGAAGCAAAGAGGAAGAACTAGATGGAGGCAGCCTCCACACTGTGGTGGCAAAGAAGACAATAGGGAAGGCACAACAGATTCAAGTCCCATCTAGCATTTCTCCACCTTTCCCCTTAAAAAACATTCTTTAAATCACTTACAGCCAGAGCTTCTCCAGTGGCATCCTTTTAGAAACCCTCTCTAAAATTCACAAATTATGCAAAATTCCTTGAATACCTGTGAACAGTTCTTGTTGTTTTGGGGTGCCATTGAGTCTGTTTCGACACAGAGCGACCTTATGTACAGCAGAAGGAAACATTGCCTGGTCCTATGCCACCCTCACAATCGTTATTCTTGAGCCCATTTTTGCAGCCACTGTGTCAATCCACCTTGTTGAGGGTCTTCCTTTTTCTCGCTGACCATCTACTTTACCAAGCATGATGTCCTCTGATAACATGTCCAAATATGTTAGACGTAGTCTTGCCATCTTTGCTTCTAAGGAACATTCTGGCTGTACTTGTTACAAGACAGATTTGTTCATTCTTCTGGCAGTCCATGGTATATTCAATATTCTTCACCAACACCATAATTCAAAGGCATCAATTCTTCTTCAGTCTTCTTTATTCATTGTCCAGCTTTTGCTTGCATATGAGGCGATTGAAAACACCATGGCTTGGATCAGGTGCACCTTAGTCCTTAAAGTGACATCTTTGCTTTTTAAAACATTTTTAAAAGGTTCTTTGCAACAGATTTGCCCAATGCAATGCATTGTTTGATTTCTTGACTGATGCATCCATGGGTGTTGACTGTGGATCCAAGTAAAATGAAATCCTTGACAACTTTAATATTTTCTCTGTTTATCATGATGTTGTTTATTGGACCAGTTATAAGGATTTTTGTTTTCTTTATGCTGAGGTGTAATCTAAACTGAATGTTGTAGTCTTTGATCTTCATCAGTAAGTGCTTCAAGTCCTCTTCACTTTCAGCAAGCAAGATTGTGTCATCTGCATATCACAGGTTAGTCTTCCTCTAATCCTGGATGCCACATTCTACTTCATATAGTCCAGGTTCTGGGATTATTTACTCAGCATACAGATTGAATAAGTATGGTGAAAGGATGCAACCCTGACACACACCTTTCCTGATTTTAAGCCACGCAGTATCCCCTTGTTCTATTTGAATGACTGCCTGTTGGTCTATGTACAGGTTCCTCATGAGCACAATTAAGTGTTCTGAAATTTCCATTCTTTGCAATGTTATCCGTAATTTGTTATGATCCACACAATTGAATGTCTTTGTGTAGTCAATAAAACGCAGGTAAACATCTTTCTGGTATTCTCTGCTTTCAGCCGAGATCCATCTGACATCAGCAATGATATCCCTGATTCCACGTCCTCTTCTGAATCCAGATTGAATTTCTGGCAGTTTCCTGTAAATGTACTTCTGCAATCATTTTTGAATGATCTTCACCAAAATTTTACTTGCGTGTGACATTAACGATATTGTTTGATAATCTGTGCATACTGTTAGATCACCTTTCTTTGTAATGGGCACAAATATGGATCTCTTCCAGTCTGTTGGCCAGGTACTGTCTTCCAAATTTCTTGGCATAGATGAGGGGGTGCTTTTTTACTTTGTTCATAAACGTTCCTCTGCAGCCATTTGTTGGAACATCTCAGTTGGTATTCTGTCAATTCCTGGAGCCTTGTTTTTGCCAATGCCTTTAGTGCAGCTTAGGCTTCTTCCTTCAGTACCATTGGTTCTTGATCATATGCTACCTCCTGAAATGGTTGAACATCAACTAATTCTTTTTGGTATAGTGACTCTGTATTCCTTCCATCTTCTTTTGATGCTTCCTGAGTCGTTTAGTATTTTCCCTGTAGAATCCTTCAATATTACAACTCAAACCTTAAATTTTTTACTCAGTTCTTTCAGCTTGAGAAATGGCAAGTGTGTTCTTCCCTTCTGGTTTTCTAACTCTAGGTCTTTGCACATTTCATTATAATACTTTGTTTTCTCAAGCTGCCCTTTGAAATTTTCTGTTCAGCTCTTTTACTTCATCGTTTCTTCCTTTCACTTTAACTACTCTACATTCAAGAGCAAGTTTCAGAGTGAACAGTTCTGGGAAATGAAAAACAAAAAAATTAAAGAATAAGAGAAAGTAGTATCTGTAGAATTAGATGTCCTGTTGACTAACCCAGGCATATACCTTTACATTTCATACTTTAGAGTTTTTTTGTTTTGTTGTTGTTGTTTTTAATTTTAATTTGGGTCCATGGTAGTTCAGGGATACCATGAACTCCCTGAAACTGTATGAAAAATTCTGTGTGTACATTCATTCTCTTAGAGAAGAGGCTCATAGTTTTCATAAAATATTGAAACAGGTTTATGACTCCAAAAAGATTCAGAACCATTGTATAAAAAGAGTGGTTACTGAACTCTGGCCAAGTGTTAAATACAAGTTGAAAAACAAAAAGGTTGATTTTCTTATCCCAGAGCTTCCCAGACTAAATTCAAACCTGGAAAAGAGTCAGCTTTGTGGGTGGTGTTTTTCTTTGTACATACGATATGTTCTTTTCAAGCTTACAACCTCATAAATAGCAATGTCATGCCTGTCAGTATTGTTTTGGCTTAAGAGGGTAGGGTTAGGAATTTTGCTGGCCTTCTTCCAAACCCATCATGTTACTTCCATGTCCTTTGTGGATGACAACAGGCTTTAGATTCAACCTAATAAAACCATGCATTTAAGGACACACACACATAGAAAGCATAAGTTACTTTGTTCATAAATGTTCCTCTCTCCTTTTTTAGTATACAAAAATCTCCAGTTTCTTTTATTTCACTGGTTTTCTCTCATATTTTTTATTCTATTCACAGTGTGACAGAAATTTCGCCCTAAAAAATCCAAGTGTCATGAGCAGTCTTGGTGCTGCTCTACAGTCCTTTAAGATTTCCCTTTTAATAGGATTAGTCCACCCTGAGAAAGAGTTTGGGAAAGTAGTAAAAACCTTTTAGGGGGATGATCTCCAGGTGTCTCTCATTTAATGCCTAAACCGGGCAGATTTCCTGCCTTATCCTTGTGTCAGCTTCTTTCAGATTGCAGAGAAGAGAGACACAGTTAGGCTACTTCAGCTAATGAGAGTTTGTTGTGGAAATATATGGAAAGGCAAGGAAAACATCTAAGCTGCTGCATCCACAGAAGACGAGAACTTCCTTTGTTATGGTTTAGATGCAATGGTCCAACAGCCACTCTGGTGGTGAGTCATCCCCTGGTGAAGACATTCACTGTGCCACTGACTCAGCTCTTGAGTCTCTGCTTCCCTCTCTCTTCCTTTGTCTTTCTACTGGGTGACCCATATCTGGCTCTGTACTTTTAAAGTCATAGTTTCTATTTACTGCCTTTACTTTTTGTGTCTCTATATCTTCATTACTCTACTAACATGACATATTCTTCGAACATCTGTAATTCAAGCACTTCAAGAGAGAGAATCTGACTGTTTTGACCTGTCTTCATCTCAGATAGAATGTCCACATTGGGCAGACCTCTAGAAGCAGTTCTTTGGTCAGCCCAACACTGCATTAGGAGCCCCATCCCTGGGCAAATGAGTGTGGCTACATTTCCCAGAATACATGATAAACGCATCTGTGAATATTTTCACAATTTTCAGAAAGGAGTTGGAATGTGACAACACTCTGCAAAATGGGGCTATGTGCATGTCAGGCTATGGTGGGCAGAATAATGATCCCCCGAAGATGTCCTAATCCCCAGAACCTGTAAATATGTTACTTTACATGGCAAAGGAACTTTGCAGATGTGATTAAGTTAAAGATCTTTAGGTGGGAAGAGTTTCCTGGATTATCTAAATGGGCTCAATGTTATCAAAAAAGTCCTTAAAAAATGGAAAAGAGAGGCAGAAGATCAGAGACAAAGAGAACGATTTGAAGATGCTATGCTGCTATCTTTGAAGATGGAGGAAGGGTCCAGGAGCCAATGAATGCAGGCAGCTTCTAGAAGCTGGAAAAAGAGAGATAATGGATTCTCTCCTAGAGCCTCCAGAAAGAATGCAGCCCTGCATACACCTCAATTTTAATGCCTCGACTGGACTTCTGACATCTAGAACTGTAAGATAATAAATTTATGTTGTTTTAAGCCACTAAATTAGTGTTAATTTGTTACTGCAGCAATAGGAAACTAATAGACGGGCTCTCAAAACAATCTCTGTAGGCTATTTCTCCTATTTTCAAGAAAAGCTTTGGAGGGAAATATAGACCAATGCATCTTCATTCCACAATGGGCCTAACTTATCTGCCATGACTCTGTCAGAAAAACTTATGTTTGTGTAATGTGTCTATCCGTGGGTCTGCAACCATGGCCAGGTTTGGATCATATGCCTACTCCCTGCAGGAGTTTAGAAACTCTTAGCCTTTCTTCCACAGAACTAGAATAGTCATGGGATAATCAGAGAGATAAAGGATCCTCAGGACATGTCAGATCTACAGTCCTTCTCTCACAGGAAAAGGCAGAACAGGAGCTACTATCTGTAGTGTAAGCACCACAGGCTCTGGTCTCTGGGAGGTACCTCTGGGAACAGCAGCTCCTGAGCTGGGTTTTTAGGAGGCTGGGTTGTAGAGGGGATGTGGTGGATATTTGTCACTTTCCTGCTATGCAGCATCTGTTCTTTTCTTTTGATAACACCTGATGGCCTTTTAAATAAAAGCGCTCTGTCCTCACCTAGCCAAGGATGGGAAATGATTCAAATGGAACAGTTTGACTTTTTCCTGGGACTTTGAATCTTGAGCACAGTGTTGCAAAGACAGAAAAACAAAGCAAAACAAAACAAAAACAGCTGATGTTCAGTCACTGATATTGCTAGACACCTGGGGCTCTCCTGGATGCTGCCTCTCCTAAGCCTCCTGTTCTAGCCTCTTTGCTTATCTTATGAGCAGGCCACTATCCTGACAAAAAATGTCTTTTCTGCATGATAGAGTTGGTTCTGTTGCTTGTCACCAAAGAACATTGATTGATACAAACACTAATGGACCAGCTGCTTTTTCATCCTTCCAACCCCAACTCCCACATCCTGAAAGAAGTGTGAAGGAAGCCTGGAGCCCAGAGCATACACTCACATTTTTTCTTCCGGTGTCAAGGTTAAAGCAATTGATTCTCCTCTGACAGTGATTGTCTCCAAGCCACTACTCATCATCTTTTCTCCCAAGTTGTAGCTAAAGCCATAGCAGAAAAAGGGAAAACTGAAAATTATTTGAATGTAAATTGAACTGAATTTGTAATGAGACAGTTAGACACACACACATGTTATCTGCAAAGGTTGGTAATGAAATAAGAGTAGACCACATGGAACAAAACAACATAACGTGTTCCAGAGAGAAATATGGTGACAAATTTGCCAAAAATCCCAGCTGTAATAAGCACCTTCTTCATTATCACTTCTCTGGCCATCACAGAAACAGTCAAACTCTGAATGTATGCTGGGATACATTACTTTCTTTTTGAATGATAGTTAGATGTTGTTTATGTTTACAGTTATATTTTTGGCAGAACTTATTAATTAGTACTGCCAAAATCAATCATCTAACCTCAAATCTGATCAGGTTATAGTCTGCAATTGTGGTAGGTCCTGGGACACACTGACTTTCCATCCAAGCTTTACCCTAAATTTAAATAGCATCTGTTAGATCAGTAACATCCGGACGGCATACCCAATTCTCAAGTTAACTGATGTTTGTATGTTTCATCTCCCCAACAAATTTGTAAGTTGTGAGGATAGGAACCATGGTGTCGTGGGAAGAGCATAGATTTAGGAACCAGACAGACCTGAGCGTGCATCCAGGTTCTGCCATTCACCCCTGTGTCAGCTCAGGCAAGTTACTTAACCATCTGAGCCTTTGTTTTTTCCTCAGGAATGGAGAAAACAACCAATACATGATTCTTGAATATGCCACTACATGATAGTTCCCATCCCCATTTCTTCAGTTTCTTTCTCACAAAACCTGGTGTAATGCTGTGCTACACTGGACGTTAAGTAAATAGTGAGCATCATCCATTCAATAAACATTTATTGAGTACTGTATGCCAGGAACTGTGATTGGCACTATGAACACATGCATGAAAATAGTAGCCTCCCGTGGGCCTGCTTTTCCATTACTGGGAAACAGAGCTGCCAGAAGATTTTGGTTCATGGCCACACATCACACAGCATCACCATCAGAAGGGACTGAAACTTGTTCTCTTAGTCTGAGATTCAAAACATCCAAGAAGGATTCTGATCAACCAATCGTGTGCGAGTTTTCCATCTTGGATTAATTAGCTGTGGCTGGGGATTTAAGCTTCTTTTCTGTGCCTATCCCATCTTGGATCTGGTATGTACCCCAGACTCAATCAGCAGTGGTTATGAGAGAGCTAGTTGCTGTGGAGTTGATTCAGACTCATGGTGGCCACATACGTGTCAGAGTAGAACTGTGCTGCATAGGGTTTTCAGTAACTGATTTTTTTCCGCAGTAGATTGCCAGACCTTTCTTCTGAGGAGCCTCTGGTTACATTAAATCCCCCAACCTTTTGGTTAGCAGACAAGTACATTAACCATTTGCACTACCCAGAGATAGAGGTTCTTATCCAGAAGCCCAGAGCTGATCATTGGTAGAGGTGGGGCAAACAGTTAATGTGCTCAGATGCTCATTTGGGTTGGGTTGGTGGAAATAACGAATTTCATTTTTTACATGTTAAGTGGTAGGAGATGGTGGAGCATCTGAAAAGAGATGCCCAATAGACAGCTGGAAATACTACCCTGAATTTCAGGTAAAATTAAAGGTTTAATTTTAGGAAGCCAAAATCTTCAACTTTTATTTAACAAGGATGTGTTGAGTATTAAATGGCAAGGTTTGGACTAGGTGTTCTATTAATACAAAGATGGATACGATCCCTGCCTCGTACTTACTTCTCTTCAGTTGCGGGGATGGGACAAGAAAACATATGACTACATAAATTTCTAACTAAAAAGTGGAGTTCTACACTAAAGGACAGCTTTAGAAATTGTTCCTAGAAGGCTATGGAGCAGCAAAATTTGGATTTGTTGTTTGCCACGGCAACTAAACATACCATTTCTGGAAAAACGTGCATTCAAAACCCCCTGAGCCAGGACATTACTAGATGGTCTCTGTTTGGCTGTAACAGCTTCCTAGAATTGTTCTTATCTTTTACATCATGGCCCCAAGCATATAGACTTCTCTGATAAAGACAGCTTCCATTTATTAAACTCATAATTTTTGGAACTAAACACTGTATGTACATCATATCTTTTAATTCTTGGAATAGCCTGAACAAAGCAAGTCTTAAAGTGATGAGTGCCTAGGTTTAGCTTATACAGATAACTTTTCATTCATTCATCCATTCATTCAACAGATATTTATTAAGCATCTCTTCCCTCCCAGACATTGCTGTAGGCCCTAGGGTAGTCCCTGCCCTTACAGGGCTTACAATTTGAAGGGGAATGCAGACATTAAAATAATTAATTACAGTCCAGTATGATACTTGTAGTGAAGTAAGAAATCTAAGCTGCACTGGAGACATTGGTGGAAAACAAGGCTCCAGGAATTGATGGAATACCAGTTGAGATGTTTCCACAAACAGCTGCAACACTGGAAGCACTCACTCCTCTATGCCAAGAAATTTGGAAGACAGCCATCTGGACAATGGAATGGAAGAAATCCGTATTGATGCCTATTTCCAAGAAAGGTTACAGCAGTACATTGACAGCAGACTGCCAAAACGTCAAGCCAGATTCAGAAGAGGACATGTAGTGAGGAGTATCATTGCTGATGTCAGATGGATCTTAGCTGAAAACAGAAAATACCAGAAAGGTGTTTACCTGTGTTTTACTGACTATGCAAAGGCATTCGACTGTGTGGATCATAACAAATTATGGATAACACTGCCAACAATGGGAATTCCAGAACACGTAATTGTGCTCATGAGGAACCTGTACATAGACTAAGAGGTAGTCATTCACAAACAGAACAAAGGAATACTGTGTGGCTTAAAATCAGGAAAGGTGTGCATCAGGGTTGTATCCTTTCACCATACTTATTCAATCTGTATGCTGAGCAAATAGCCCAAGAAGGTGGACTATATGAAGAAGAATGTGGCATCAGGATTGGTGGAAGACTCATTAATAACCTGAGATATGCGGATGACATAACCTTGCTTACTGAAAGTGAATAAGACTTGAAGCACTTACTGATGATGATCAAAGACTATAGCCTTCAGTATGGATTACACCTCAACATTAAAAAAGAAAAATCCTCACAATTGGCAACTGGACCAATAAACAACATCAAGATAAAGAAAAGATTAAAGTTGTCAAGAATTTCTGTAAAAATGGCGTGGCAGCAAAGTCTAACCTCTTCTAACTTTACAAGGGGGAAGGAGAATCAAAATCAACAGCCCCAGGCTAGTTCATACGAGGTGAAGGTCAGACATGCCTCCTCTCTCCACCATTTTTACCAACTCTGACACCAACCATCCCTCCCACAGCACTCTCTACTTCGCTGCTGAGTTCGATAATTCATTGCAATGGCCACACAGAACTAACAGACAATACTCAGGATTATGGGGTTTATTAGGGAAGTAACAGATTACAATTCAGGTTCAGGAGTACTCAGATTACAGTTCTTCCATCAGGACAAGCTCTTCTCAGCCATGCCCACAGGCACACCTCTCTCTGGCACTCAGCTTCTGCCCTGCTCAGGCAAGTGTTACAAAGCTCTTTTAGCTCTGCCAATAAGTGCCCAGAGGCACCCCACTTTGCTAGTAAGCCTCAGCCCAAAGGCACTCAACTCTAGCTCCAGGGGTTGGCAAACCTAGCTTCACTAAGTGCCTGGAGGCACCGTACTCTGGCCCTCCTGCCCGAAGGCACTTGGGTTTTTTGATCTGTGGGTCAGGAAGCCCAGTATGCCGTCTCCTGCCAGTCTCTCCTGCTGCAGTTTCTCTGCCACCACTTCTTCCCATCTTCAGTGTTACAGCTCTCTGTCTCTGTCTCTCTCTGTCTGTCTCCAGGTTCCAGGAGTTTCTCAGTGCAGGACACTCTCTGCTCTTGGACTTTCTTCCTTGGTGGCAGTGAGATCTTTTCCTGTTCTGGAATTGGCTTTCTTTTAAGCCTATCAAGATGGTAAAACTGTCCAATCCCCTTGGTGGGTCACAATTACCTTATTTGCACAGTCCCACTCAGTCACTTGGGTGGGAGTTACAAGACCATGGTGAGAAAGGCCACACAAAAGCAATCCATCACACCACAATTTAATTTTACTTGGCTCCACAATCAATGCCCATGGAAGCAGCAGTCAAGAAATCAAATGACATATTGCATTGGGCAAATCTGCTGCAAAAGACCTCTAAAGTGTTGAAAAGTTAAGATATCACTTTGAG
>NW_004444048.1:8034719-8040805 GCF_000243295.1 Trichechus manatus latirostris | reverse complement strand
GTATTGGCGAAGAATATTGAATATACCATGGACTGCCAGAAGAACAAACAAATCTGTCTTGGAAGAAGTACAGCCCGAAAGCTCCTTAGAAGGGAGGATGGCAAGACTTCATCTTACATACTTTGAACATGTTATCAGAAGGGACCAGTCCCTGTAGAAGAACATCATGCCTGGTAAAGTAGAGGGTCAGTGAAAAAGAGACAAGATGGATTGACCCAGTGGCTGCAACAATGGGCTAAAATATAGCAACAATTGTGAGGATGACACAGGATCAGGAAGTGTTTTGTTCTGTTGTACATAGGCTTGCTATGAGTTGGAACTGACTTGATGGCACCTAAGAAACAGCAACATGATACTTGTTATTATCAAACAGAGGGCTATGGAAATATATCAGAGGAAATTTAATCTGGTAGGTAGAGAAGACCTCCCTCAAGAAGTCAATGACCTTTAAGCTGAGACTTGAAGGACAAGTGGTATTATTAGCTCAGCTAAATAGGGACAGAGAACATTCCAGACAAATAAATTGAAAACAGGTATGCATGCCTGGAAATGAGAAGCAACTTGGCTGCTTAAAGAAATGAAAAAAGTCCTGTGTGTTTGGAATGTAGTATTGGAGAGAGAGTGGGGCCAGCTGAGCCAACAAATGACAGAGAGAATTAGAATCTGGGCCTCTTGGACTCCACGCCTGCTGTTGGCACCTATTCCCAAAGTCTGTTGAAGCTTGTAAAGAATCAAGATTAAACCATGTCTTAGCTAGTTCTGTTGTAATAGAAATACCATAAGTGAGTGGCTTTAAAAAATGTAAAATTTATTTTCTCACAGCTTCAAAGTCCGAATTCAGGGCATGGCTCTAGGAGGAGTTCCTTTTTTGTCTCTTTTAGCTTCTAGAAGCCGACAATACTGGGAGTTTTGGAGCTTGTAGATTCATCCGCCTTCATCATCAGACAGCGTCTAACTTCCCTGTGTCTGAGCACCTATCTCTGTGTCTATGCTGCTGTTATGTAACTCAGAAGTGGTTAGGTTTAGGATCTTTCCACTTGGTCTGACCTCAACTGATGGATTACATTACATTAAATTACATTACATTACATTACACCCACAGGCATAGGGGATAGAATTCTAACATATTTTGGGAGAACGCAATGCAACCCATAACAAACTGCCATTTGCAGGTGTCCCAAAAGCCAGAAAGAAATAGATTTCTACTTTTAGGATGACCGTGCCGTCCCATGGCACAGGCCTATAGTTTTGAATAACAAGAATGAGTTTTTGAATATTGTTAACTCTGGAAATTCAGGATTCTCCACAAGCAACTATGCTTTAAGATTCAGAGAAGTGAATTCCAGTGGATTGTAAGGGAATTCAGAGGGGGAAATAGCTGGTGGTTTCTAAGGTTGATCATTTGAAATAACTTGCCATCAGTGTTCACTGTATAAATGATCATTTTCGGATTAAAGTTCTAGTTAATTTTTTTTTCTTTTGGAGAAAATTATTCTCGTTCTCATTCCTTCTGAGAATCGAGACTACATATCAGTCAGAGGATCATATTCAGCCATTCTGATGTCTTTATCGAGAGAGGGGGTTTAATTTGTAATGTTGAACTGACACTTTTCACAAACAATATTTTTATCTTAAAAGAATAGTTAACTACAGAACTCGGCTATGTAGAACTATTCTACATATTATCATAAAAAATTATTAAAGCACAGTTAATGGTGGATCGCTATGCATCTTTAAAAGCAACCTTTATATTGATCATTGCCTATTTGTTTTTCTTTTACAGTAAGTGAACAAATATAATATTGAAAATTCTCTAGGCAACTTTAAGGAAGACAAGGAAAGTTCAGTCATTAATCATATTGTGAAACTAGACATAGCAGAAAAAAGAACTGAAACAAAACTTACTGGTCCAAAAATAATCCAAATTGGAAAGTGTAGATTTGCCTAGTCAGATGTGAGATTCAAGTGATATTTGTTTTTCTTGACAGTATCCTGACCTAAATAGATAGCAGTAGTAAACAATGCATTATACATTTCCTTTCTGGGACCAGTAAACTGGGAATTAAAAGAATATGCTTCATATATTAGAAGCACTTCTCCAAAGATTCTTATATAATTAAGGAATTGAAAGTTAAGGTGAAGTGATCACTCACAATGGCATAGTTAAATATTATAAGGATTAAATAAAGGCAAAGACGTATACCCTGGTGGCATGTATAATATAAAAATAAAATGATAGTTGTGACCTGAGATTACTTGAAATAAAAGTAGGGTAAATGGGCTCTTCAAAGATGTTTATCAGTAAGCTCTAGACGCTTTATTTTTAAAGTTTCTTTTTGTTTGCTAGAAAAGATTTCTAATTAAAAGTTTGCGTTATGTTAGAAACATCACAAATATAGAAGAGCTTGATTAGTGCTTGCCGGGAGTACATTTCCTTTGAAATTCCTGATTATTTAAGGTGCTAAAGGGAATAATCCAACAAGACTTATTTCCTTTGTTTTCTCATATGAGATGGCCATTAAGATTCATGAAATCATAATTAATCTTTCTATTTCCCCGTTTCATTTAACACTTCCCCAAATCCCTGGATTGCTTCCCAGGGGTGTTTCCTGGCTCCAGCCCCTATGTCAAGCTGTACAGCTCCTACCCTGGTCACTCTCATCAGCCCCATGTTGGAAGGCAGCCATAGCCTCTCTGTTGTAGTTCTTTGCCAGTGTGTTCTACTCAACTTCTAGAACTACTTTCCTTAAACAGTTTTTATCATGCCATTTCCTGGCTCAAGAATCTATAGAAGCTCCTTTTGTTTTATTACATACATTTGGACTCCTTTACCTGCCTTCGGGTACCTTCACTACTCTCTTCTCTCTCTCTCCTTTTCCTTTTTACCAACAATCTGATCTCTCATATGGATGAGTTCAATTGTACCTTTATTCACTTACTCATTATTTATTAAGGGATTGACAACATCTGACTCATCTTTTGGAAAGATCGCTCTGGCTACAGTGTGAAAATTGGATTGGGGCTGGGTGTGGTAAGAAACACCGTGGGTTTGTCTCCTGGGGGCTAGTGCAGGAACCCTGGCAGGAGATGATGCCAGATTGGAGCAGGGTCCTGGCAGACGAGATGGAGTGAAATAAATGGTTTGGCAACCTATTTAGGGAGTGTATATCCCCCACACCTACCGGAACATGACTTTCCAGAGATTCAGTAATTTTCTGCCAAAACCTTTACTTCCAAATTCTGCTTTAAAAGCATCTCTAGTAGACATATGACCCACCAGTCCAGCTGTGTAACTCACAGAAAAGACTTAAAGCGTCCATGCCTCGGTTTCTTTATCTGTGAAGTGAGGATACTAATCCTAATAGAATTGTTTTAAGGCTAAAATGAGCTATGCTTGTCCAGTGCTAAGCTCAAAGCGCTGAGCACAATAAGTATTAGCCACTGTCCTACTGCGACTTCGGCTATTAATTCTACCACTGCAGCTTTCCTGATTAACCCACAGCAATTCTGAACACTGTTTTTAGGCCTTCAGCTATATTAATTCATATTCATAAGCCAGATTAAATAATTTGGTAGCTGGAAGAGATCTCAGGAATGATCCTGTGTAATCCCCTTACTTACAGGTTTAGAAACATGGGCACAATGGTAGGGGAGGTGACTTGTTCAGGCTCGTCAACGGTTCATCGGTGCTAGATCCAGAACCAGAGGCCAAGTCCCCATCTCCCAGGTCAGCGCCTTTCCCCCCTGGGCCATGGTCCTTTTTCTGTACCTGCTTATTGTACTCAACCAAAATCTAAGCAACTAAAGGGCACGGCCCCTCCTCTGGTGATTGGCCCTACGCTCAGCAGGAAGGCTTGAGCGAAAATGCCTACTACTGCACTGGTCGTATGGAAATGAAATCTGATGCTTTATGTTACAAGTTAGATTAAATGGATTTATGGGTGAAACTACCTTCAATTTCTGCTCACCACATAATGGGAAAGATTAAATCACCCTCAACGATAAATTCTTTATCTAATGACCATCTTAGCAGGAGTTCAAAGCCTTTCTAAAGTACTGATCTAACACTCCCAGCGTTGCACAATTCTTCAGGCAATTCTAAGGGCTGTGATAATACAGTTTGGGCACCTCTGAGTGTACTAAGGCGAGTACCTCCAAATGTGCTCTTCCCGTTTACTGGTTCTACTTAGTTCTGACAGCCTCAAGGCAAAGGCAGGCTTTCCGTTGCACGGGTGGGGAGACTGCTTTCTAATGTACTTAGCTTTTCAGGTTCCTCCAGCTAGTCAGTGGTATCTTTTCAGAAGGAATCCAGTGAAGGGATTCTTTCTTCTGGAACCCCCTCCCCGTTTTTCAATATTACATAATGCATTTTTCTTCTTCGCTTTTTGTTATCATATAAAACTAAGCATTTCTAAAGAATGGCGTAATTGGGATCTTGGAATATTTACTTTCTCACTGACCCTAATCGAGGAGGTGAACTTCGCTGGCTCAGTTACTTAGGACTCAGCAATACTGGGGTGGTGGTTTTGAGACGCTACAAGGAAATAAATATATTTGCAGTGTCTGCTTAGAATACTTGTAGACCACAGTCCATTACATGACTTTTTTTTTTCTTTGCCTGTTTTTAACAGTTTTACCTGATAAAACTTTGTATTTAAAATATTCCCTCACTATCCTCAAAATAATAATACCAATTAAACTAAAATTATTATTATTATTATATCTAATTTTTAGAATATCCATATTTTAGAATCATAGAATTTTAGAATGGGCAGGGTCCTTAGAGAATTTGACAGTTACAATGCGGTTCGAAGTCACTAGAATGTTTTATGAATGGCTCATTTTAATTCAATAAAGAAGCTTTACTTCATTTGTTAAGAAAAGTTGTCAAAGCCTTGGAAATGGGCAAGAGAGATAACCAAAGGAATCCATTAAGTGAATCCTGAGATTGTCTTGCAGAATCTCCAAGAATTATCTGATTCTATGGGGCACAACATACCTTTGACTGTCTTTGACAAGGCTAATTTACAAATCTTTACAGAGTTTTACTCTTGTAGAAAATTAATGATAATGCAAATGTTTCTTTTCCAAAGCAAAGCAAATAATTCTTATTCATTGCATTGCAAATGAATTTTTTCTAGTAGAAGATATAAATATCTAACATCTTGTGAGTTCCCTCATTAATCAATGAGTTAAATAAAATTTTTGACATGTGTTCATTTTACATTTGATTGGGAATTACGATTTTGTCATTTTGAAAGATACTCTAATGCAACTTTGTTCTGGAAAATCTGTTTAAGATCTACTAACTGCTTTTCTATTTTTAGTAAATAGTATATATTATATCTCATTAGTTTTTTGAGGATCTTGCAATGGTCCAGGGTCTTCATAACAGACACCAATTTACTTATGTAGACAGACACCTAGGAGAATCCAGTGTGGTATAATGGTTAAGCACATGGTTTTTGGAACCAGAGTGCCCAGCTTGAAATTTTGAATCTTCCCTTTATTAGCTGTATGCCTTTGGGTTAGTTATTACTTCTTTGGTTGAACGCTGACTGATGCAGAATTTGGAACTAGTAATTGCAGCTGTACATCAACAAGGAACTGCCAGAAATTCAAGCAAGATTCAGAAGAGGAAGCGGAACAAGGGATATCATTTCCGGTATCAGATGGATCTTGGCTGAAAGTGGAGAATACCAGAAAGATGTTTATTTGTGTTTTATTGACTATGCAAAGGCATTTGACTGTGTGGATCATAACAAATTATGGATAATATTGCAAAGAATGGGAATTCCGAAACACTTAATTGTGCTCATGTGCACTTGTACATAGACCAAGAGGCAATCATTCGAGGAGAACAAGGGGCTACTTCGTGGTTTAAAATCAGGAAGGTGTGCGTCAGTGTTGTAGCCTTTCACCATACTTCTTCAGTCTGTATGCTGAACAAATAATCCGAGAAGCTGGACTATGTGAAGAAGAATGAGGCATTGAGATTGGAGGAAAACCCATTAACAACCTGCAATATGCAGATGACACAACCTTGCTGCTGAAAGTGAAGAGAACTTGAAGCACTTACTGATGAA
>NW_004444048.1:8026347-8027320 GCF_000243295.1 Trichechus manatus latirostris | reverse complement strand
CTAGAAAACATTTTTTTTAAATGAAAGATAAAAAAAGAACCCTCTTGCTAGTTCAATTTCCTTTTAATTTTGGAATATGTCAAATATATTTTACAAATACCTAGTGGATTATGGACTATTATTTCATTGAATTATATTAATCATTACAAGGCAAAAAAATTGAGTTGCCAGATTTAGCAAATAAAAATATAGAATGCCCACTTAATTTTGATTTTCAGATAAACAGCAAGTATTTTTTTATTATAATAAACAAATATTGCCTGGGACATATATATATACGTAAAAAAATTATCTGAAATTCAAATTTAATTGAGCGTACTATATTTTATCTGGCATTTCTACCAAGAGACCAAGTTTAGCTGAAATGCTTCTAGGATATGTTGTGCATCAACACACATCAAATGTCCTAGCTTGCCATTTAGAAACTAACTGCCCCTTGACAATTGATCTAACTACTTGAATACCAGCAAGCAACATGGTAACGAGGAACTGAAAAGGAGTGAAGGCTGACTATGCAGTCATTGTCCTTCCAGGTTGTCGTAGTCAATTTTTTACTGTTTGGTCTTTATTCTATTTTTGTAATAATGTGCTGTAATAGGTTTTTGTTTTTGTTTTTTTTTTTTCCCAGAAGGACACCTTGACCACAGTAAACTTCTTAATCACTCTGAGGTAGAAACATGAGCACACATACATGGCAAAACAATATGAGAAACAAGAATTTCATGCTGATATTTGGAATTGACTACATTGTTGTAATTGTGTCTGAAAATTCTTATTTTTTTTTTAAGTAAGATTTCTGAATTAGGCAAGTGACTTTGTTTCATTTAATGTTAAGGAAGTTTGAATTTTATTTTTAAATGCTTATTCACACTCTGATTAAGTTTTCTGAATACTGTCTTTGTCCTAAAAAAATTAGTATTTCTAGCTTTCCATTAAGAAGAAAAATTATATATATTTTTGACTTAAATTCAAA
>NW_004444048.1:8023341-8024215 GCF_000243295.1 Trichechus manatus latirostris | reverse complement strand
GGTTTTAGTTCTGGGTTAATAGAGCATCCGGGGCCATGGCTTAGAGGGTTCCTCCAGTCTCAGTCAGACCGTTAAGTCTGGTCTTCTTATGTGAATTTGAGTTCTGCTCCGCACTTTTCTCCTGCTCCATCAGAGACTCTCTAAAGTACAGGTTCTCCATGAGCACAATTAAGTGTTCTGGAATTCCCATTCTTCGCAATGTTTTCCATAATTTGTTATGATCCATATAGTCAAATGCCTTTTCATAGTCTATAAAACACAGGTAAACATCTTTCTGGTATTCTCTGCTTTTAGCCAGAAATACCTATAGACTAGATTTGCCATTTCTAAAATTTTATATATTGAATAATAAAGTATCTACCTTTTTAGCTTCTTCTGTTCAGAATAATATGCACCCAAGTTGTTGTATTCATCAGTATTTCATTGCTGTTTATTGCTGAGTGGTATTGAATTGTACCAATATACTACAAGCTGTCCATTAACCTACTGTTAAAGATTTGTATTGTTTTCAGTTGGGGTCTGTTGCAAATAAAGCTGTTACGAATATTCAGACACAAATCTTTGTATGAACATATATTTTTATTTCACTTGGGTAAACATTTAAGAGTAGAATTGCTGGCTTATATTTAACTTTGTAATGGAGGCCTGTGGTGCAGTAGTTAAGTGTTTGGCAGCTAACCAGAAGGTTAGAATCCACCAGGTGCTCCTTGGAAACCCTATGGGGCAGTTCTACTCTGTCCTTTAGGGTTGCTATAAGTCAAAATCAACTTGACAGGAAGAGGTTATTTATTTATTTTTTTATTGTACTTCGGGTGAAGGTTTACAGAATAAATAGTTTCTCATGAAATAGTAGTACGCATATTGTTTTATGACA
>NW_004444048.1:8019772-8021837 GCF_000243295.1 Trichechus manatus latirostris | reverse complement strand
TTTTAGGTCCATCATATGGTTCTATGTGCACTGGAAAAGAATGAGTGGGCTGTTCTATAATTATCAATGTAACAACCTGGTTGATAGCATTGTTCCCGTCTTCTATATCCTTACTTGTTTGCTTGTTTTGTTTTGTCGATCAGTTCTATCAATGACTGAGAGAATAATATTGAAATTGCTGCCTATAATTGTAGGTTTGTTTATATATTCTTTCTGTCCTATCAGTTTTTGCTTTATATATATTAAAGATCTGTTATTGAGTCCATATGTATTTAGGACTGCTACATCTTCTTGAGGAACCCTCATGGCGCAGTGGTTAAGTGCCCAGCTGTTAATCGAAAGTCAGTGGTTCAAACCCACTAGCCGCTCCATCAGAGAAAGATGTGGCAGTCTGCTTCTTTAAAGATTTACAGCCTTGGAAACCCTATGGGAGGGTTCTACTCTGTCCTATAGGGTCACTATGTGTCAGAATTGACTAGACAACAGTAGGTTTAGTTTATATCTTCTTGAAGGAGCCCTGGTGTTATAGTGGTTAAGCGCTCACCTGTGCGAACCCACCAGCTGCCCCATGGGAGAAAGATGTAGCAGTCTGCTTCTGTAAAGATTACAGCCTAGGAAATCCTATGGGGCAGTTCTACTCTGTCCTATAGGGTCGCTATGAGTAGGAATTGACTCAATGGCAGTGGGTATATCTTCTTGATGAATTGAACTCTATATTGTGAAATGTTCCTCTTTATTTTTTGTAATAAATTCTGTTTTATTTGATATAAATACAGCCTCTTTAGCTTTCTTTGTATTAGGGTTTGGAAGATAAACCTTTTTCTCTAACCTTTCACTTTTACCCTTCTATAGCTATATACAATAGTTGTGTTTCTTGAAAACAACATGTAGTTGAACTTTGGTTTTTTATCCAGGTTTCCTTTTAGTTGGAGTGTTTAGGCTCATTTACATTTAATGTAATTATCAATATGGTTGGATTTAAACTGTCATCTTGCTACTTGTTTCATATTCATTCTGTCTCATGTATGTTTCTCTTCCTATATTCTTTTAGATTATTTTTTATTCCATTTTATCTTCAATATTGGCTTATTAGCTATATTTCCTTTTTTATTTTTTTTTAGCAATTGCTCTTAGAATTACATTATCCAACTTTAACTTACCAAAGTCCACCTTCAGATAATATTGTACCACTTCAGGTATGCTGTTGCTAGTTGCCATCAAGTTGGCTCTGACTCATGGCGACTTACATATAGCAGAGCAAAAGGTTACTTTGTCTGACACCAGCTCCCAGCACTATATTGGACAATATTCTATTGTGATCCATGAAGTTTTCAATGCAAATTTTCATACATAGTTCTCCAAGTCTTTCTTCCAGTCTATCTTAGTATGGAAGCTCCTTTGAAACATGTTCACCATGGGTAGCCCTGCTGGCGTTTGAAATACTGGTGGCATAGCTTCCAGCATCAGAGCAATGTGCAGGCTACCACAGTGCAACAAACTGACAAACAGGTTGTGGTATAACAGTGTAATATTATACTACTTTAGATATAATGTAATAACCTTACCATCATTTATTTCCATTCCTATCTCCAATCCTTTGTGCTATTGTTATCAGAATTTTTACTTTTACATATGCTATGAACTTCACTATCTTATTGTTGTTTTTTTCTTTAAACGGTCAATTATCATTTTAATACCCCCCCCAAACCCCCTTGCCTTCAGTTGGTTTTTACTTCTTGGGGCCCCCTTGGGTTTTCCAGGCTGCAAATCTCTACAGAAGCAGGCTGCCACATCTTTCTCCTGAAGAGCTGCTGGTAGTTTTGAACCACCGGCCTTTTGGTCAATTGTTTGAAAATAAATAAATACTATTTTTACATTACTCCAATGTTTACCATTTTTTGGTACTTTTTGTGTGTGGCTTCAAGTTTCCTTCTGATAGCATTTTTCTTCTACCGTTTTAGCTTCTTTTAATATGTTTTATAGTACAGATTTGCTGGCAATTAACTATTTCAGCTTTTATTTGTATGAAAAAGCCTTTATTTTACCTTCGTTAAGAAAAATATTT
>NW_004444048.1:8017952-8019178 GCF_000243295.1 Trichechus manatus latirostris | reverse complement strand
TTCAGATGTATATAAACACATCTGAGGTTACCAACTCTCTGTTTTTTTGTGGGGAGGTTCCCAATTTTTTCTTTCTATGCTTCAGTTTGCATACTTTTATTGCTTTGTTTTTAATTTCACTGACCTTTTGCAGTGTTCAATCTGCAATTTAATTTAGTAACTTTTAAATTTCAGATATTGTATTTTTTTTCTATAGAAATTCCATTTGGTTCTTTTTTTTATGTTTTTCATACTTCTCTTTATGTTGAGATTTTCTTTCAAATTCACGTGCGTGTGTGTGTGTGCGTTTTGTTTTACATCTACTTTAATATCCTTTTTCACTTATAACATCACCTCTGTCACTTCTAGTTCTGTTTCTATTTACTGATTTTTCTCCTGATTATGTGTCACATTTTCATGCTTTATTTCATATATAGTTATTATTTATTGGATACAAAAAAAAATTCCTCTGAGTCGATTCCAACTCAGAGTGACCCTGTAGGACAGAGTAGAACTGCCCTATAGGGTTTCCAGGGAGCAGCAGGTGGATTCAAACTGCCAAACTTTTGATTAGCAGCTGAGCTCTTAACCTCTGTGCCACCAGGGCTCCACTGGATGCTAGTTATTGAAAATTTTACCTTGTTAAATAATGATGTTGATGTCTTCCTTTAAAGATTGTTTGATTTTGTACTGGCAAGCAGTTAAGTTACATGAGGATCAAGTAAATTCTTTAAAGGCTTGTTTTTAAGCTTTGTCAGGGCAAGTTTAGAGTAGACTTTACTCTATGGCTAGTTTTTCCTTCTTGTAAACGTTATGATGTTCAACAGAAACTCTTTATTCTGTTCTATTAAAACTTGAACACATCCAGCCCTATGTGAGGTCTGGGAGTTGTTTAACTTACAGTTACCCCATCATTTTTTACCCAGCTTTATGGAGTTTCATTCTATGCACGTATGGCTTATTATTGTGCAATAGATCAAAGGGAACCCTGTGCAGATTTCTGGAATTCTTCCTCTATGTAGCTCTCTCGTTTCTGTTACTCTGCCCTGCAAATTCCGGTCACCTCTTCCTTCCTAAATCTGATCTCTGTTCCCTCAACTTCACTTGATATTGCTCTTTCTTCATCATGGTCATAGGAATTCACTTTGTCCCCCCACCCCCACCCCTTATCTCAAGGAGCACAATCTTGAGCTACCTATTGTCCAATAGCTAAACACAATTGTTTACATTTCAACTAGTTTTCTTTT
>NW_004444048.1:7992404-7995510 GCF_000243295.1 Trichechus manatus latirostris | reverse complement strand
ACCATCATATTTGAATGAGAGTTTTGCAGGATATATCATTCTTGGCTGGCAGTCTTTTCTTTCTAGGTTTTATTTATGTCATCCCATTTCCTTCTTGCCTGCATGGTTTCTGCCAAATAATCCGAGCTTAGTCTTATTGTTTCTCCTCTGTATGTGACCTTTTGTTTTTCTTGAGCTGCTCTCAGGATTCTTTGTTTGTCTTTGGTTTTAGCAGGTGTAGTTATGATATGCCTTGGTTATTTTCTTTTGGGGTCTATCCTATATGGGGTTCATTGAGCTTCTTGGATGTTCAGCTTTATATCTTTCATGATATTGGGGAAGTTTTCTGTCAGTAGTTCTTCAGTGATCCTCTCTGTTTTCTGTTTTCTCTCCCTGCTCTGGAACTCTATAACTTGTACATTTTTGCTTTTGATTGTATCCCACGTAATTCTCAGGGTTTCTTCATTTTTCTACATTCTTTTTTTCTGATTTTTCCTCAGCGTTATACTCAAGTGTTTGTCTTCAGTTTCACTGATCCTGTCTTCTATCATTTCAAACCTGCTCCTCAGCCATTCTATAACACTGTCCTTTTTTGAAATCTTGTTGTTTATCTTTTGGATTTCTAATTGTTGTTTTTGTATGATTTCTAGTTGTGGATTTATTTTGGCATTTTGTTCCTGTATTATTTTCCTGAATTCTTCCATTTATTAATCTGTATTTTCGATGAATTTGTCTGCCTTTTCCTTGAATTTGTCTTTTTTTCCTCATTTTTGTTTGCTTTTTCTTCAGCTCTTGGATAATTTTGAATATTAGAGATTCGAATTCCCTGTCAGGTAGTTCTAGTGCCTTTTCTTCTACTGGAAAGTCATCTGGTGTTTTATTTTGAATGCCTATTAGACCGTCTTGTTCTTTTTTTTAATACGTTTTGATATTGTCTGCTGTCTTTGGGGCATTCAGTAGTTATTTTCCTCTTTTCTTGATTGTAGATTTGTTTGTTTCATGGTGCTTTTTTGTTTTATTTGGTTATGTCTGAGCAGGCAGGCTGTGCATTCTTTGTTGTTTGTTCATCTGTAGGCATGATACTTTTTGCTTCCTTGTCCAATGGGCAGGATCAGTTACTCACCTATGGTGCAGCAGGGCAGGTCCAGCTGAAGGGGTGTTGCTGGGATGGGTTGTTTTGGGCATGTACTAGGGCCGACAAGGTGGGTTGGGAATCAGTGCTGGGCAGGTTCTGGTATGGCATGCCTTTGCTGCTCGGGGGTGTGATGATCAGCACACGGTTCAGGTAGCCAGGAAGGAGCGGGGAGATTGTGATGTGTGGAGCTAAAATGGGTATGGGAAAGAGGATAGAGAGGAGAGAGAAACAGGAGCTGAAAATGAACAAAGAAAGAAACAAAAAAGGGTGTTAAGGGTGCTTTCCATTGGAGTGGAGAGATGAGAGACTGAGAAATGGAAAAAAAAACAAAAAGAAAAAAAGTAAAAGAAAAATAAATCAATAAAAATTAGAAAAGAAAAGTAAAGCACCCAGGGATCCCACCAGTGTGGCTGCAAAGACTGGGGAAGTAACTCCAAGGCTGCAAAGTACAGCCTGGCTAGAAGGGGTAGTGGTGTCACACAGCGCCAGGTATTCAGGAGACAGGAAGAGAAGGTAAGTATAGAGAGACAAGAGACTAAGAAATGAAAAACAAAAAGGGAAATAGAGAGAAAAGAAAAAAAAACCACAAAAACAAAACAAGGAAACAAAGCAAAAATAAAACAAATGCTCCCAGGGATCCCACTTCATGGCTGCGCATGCTGAGGAAGTAGCTCCCAAGCCGTGCAGTACAGCCTGGCTAGAAGAGGCTCCTAAGCCAAGAAAAGAAAAAGAAAGAAACAAATCAAAACAGAACAAATCAAAACAAACAAACAAAAAAAGTCCAGGGATCCCACCAGCATGGCGGCACAGGTTGGCAAGCAGTTCCATGGTTGAGTGGCATTTCACAGCCTTTCAGGAAGAAGCAAAGATAGTACATGGAGCCAGGTATTTGAGAGAAAGGAGGGGGAGGTGGTGAGTGGTATGCAAGAAACCAAAAGAAGCAGAAAAAAGCGACACCAGCAACAAACAAAAGGCACTCAAGGAGCCGGCCATTGTGGGCAGGTGGAATCCAAGTGGCAAAGGGCTGAAGCCAGTGCTTCCTGGCCAAGAGACTGTGGCTGCAGGAACCAGAGGTGGCCCAGTGGGGGTGAGAAGGGTGGGGGGTGGGAAAGCGTATATTGCTTGTTACCAGTTGTTCTGTCTCCTGCTAGGAGCTCTGTGAAGCTGCTTTCCCATACTCCCTGTTCGCCGATCTCCGACAGGAGTCCAAGATGGCAAATCTGTGCTGCATTAGCTGATGGAGTACCTCTGCATGTATCTCTCCTCACTCTCTGTTCTCGGTCAGTTTCTTATTCCATTTGCTGCTTGACTGAGTTCTTTATCTCTTCATTTGATGCTTAAGGTTTCAGGATTGACATTTGTCTCTGTTTGACTTAGTTTTTCAGGTCTTTGCTGTGGAGGGATGGCATGGTGCTTCTGTCTATAGTGCCATGTAGGCCAGAAGTTCTTCCTAAATTTATAATTTTTCTGAAAGCAAGATCACAAAATTTTATCAGAAGTTATGTTCTGTGTAGTGAAATAACAAGTGAGCTTTTTTATCTTTATGTTTTTCTGTATTTTCCAAATTTCCCACAAAGAACATGTATTACCTTTATAATCAAAAAAGGCAAAATAAATTTTCTATTTAAAATTTTTTAAAAATGAAAAAAAACCACTCAGGATTAGATTAAGTGTTGATAAATTATAGCTAAAACTAAACTAGTCACCAGGGCACTTATTTGTCCCTAAATTATTGTCTTCCTTTAAAAATGGCTCTTAATAGTATTTTTCATGAGTTTTTCACATTTTTAAAAAATATTATTCATAGAAATGCTCTCATTTGACAATGTAACTGTTGTCTGGTAATTTTTACTTATCTAGTATATATTTGCAAGAGTGAAAATTCTTAGGGAAACCTGATAAGTTACACAAAAGTACAGAGGGTATAATCTTCTTAGTCTTGCTTAAAAATTTATTAGAAATGTCTTTATTAAAATGGAAGTGTTACTATCT
>NW_004444048.1:7990597-7991558 GCF_000243295.1 Trichechus manatus latirostris | reverse complement strand
CTAATTTACATGAGTGACAATCTGTATGAGTCTCACAGAGGCACTTCTATAATAATTTATGTTTTAAATTGCTCTGAGTGAACAAAAGGTGTCTTAGATGGTAGTATTGCTCTAATTCTAAGTCTTTAAAAATAATCAGAGACTAAGTAACAAGAATTAAATCTAATTTCCTTTTGGGCCCCTTTATAAGCCAAGATGACTGTTTTACACCTTAAGAGGGAAGCAGAAGGATGACGGGTTGGCATATCAATGTAAACTTTCTAACATAAGCACTTTTACACTATTTTCTTGTAACACAGAGAAGGACATGATGGAGCTGCAAATGAACTGTTCAATTAAAAAAGTATTTCCTTATTGACTTGTCATTTACTTAAGGTATCTTAACATTTTAAATTAATCCCATTTCCTCATCTGAACTAAATAGAATAGAGATGCCAATGAATTTAGAGGAAAGCTTAATGAAATTCTCTGTGCTCAGAAGCCTGGAATAGTGCTTTGAGGTTTCTCTCTTTCCCTTTCCGTTGTCTCTTAGGAGCTTGTCTCAAGCCTTTCTTTCTATTGTTATGGAGAACTTTGGCACTGTTTTTATCTGAAAAGAAAACAATTCAATAACAAGGGGGTAGGCAGGGCCAGGCCCTCCTACAAAAGTGAATTTAGGAAGGAGAATAGATCTACTTGCTCTCTATAAAATCTATCATTTGAGTCACTCTTTTGGCTTAAGCCATTGTCTCTAAAGTCCTTATTAATAGATAAGTATACTATTACATGGAAGGATTGATGCATTGACCTTTATAACACCTACTAACACATCAGCAAGGATAATTTCAGTATCCTCATTAGTTAGAAAGCTAGACTTTAATGGTGTTAATCTTACAGAAAGACATACACACACATAATTTGAGCAGCTAAGGTCATTCAGCCCAGTACTTAGCATAATGCATAAAAGTATGCCCTTAATATA
>NW_004444048.1:7988065-7990497 GCF_000243295.1 Trichechus manatus latirostris | reverse complement strand
ACCACTCCTGATACCACGTCTTGGTAGCTGTTACCTAGATTTTGGACCAAGTACAAGAGAAAAAATTAACATTTGTTTCTTAGGCATCTAGTGCTGCTGTAACAGAAATACCACATGTGGGTGGCTTTAACAAACGGAAATTTATTTTCTCACAGTTTAGGAGGCTGAAAGTTTGAATTCAGGGCACCAGCTTTAGGGGAAGTCTTTCTTTGTCCACTCTGGGGAAAAATCCTTGTCTCAGCTTCCTTAGCATTCTTCTTGGCATTCCTTGGAGATCATGAAGTGTCATATCCCGTCCCCCCATTTGTGCTTACTTGCTTCTGTGCCTAGTCTGCTCTTTTGATATCTCAAAAGTGGTTAGGTTTAAGACACATCCTACACTGATCTGGCCTTATTAACATAACGAAGAAATACCTATCTCAAATGGGATTACATCCATAGGGATATGGGTTAGGATTTACAACACATATTTTGGGGGGACACAATTCAATCCATAACAGTTTGGGTGTTTCTATAAATACAAATAGGTCTGCAATGACAGCATTACCAGGAAACTGTGTTTCTTAGAAGATAGATGTAATGCTCAGTCTCTTAGCAAAACTAAAGGTTGTCAGACGGACGTAACACTCCCTCTGCCCCACCCTCCTGCACTTACCAAGCCACATAACGGGGGAAAGAACAAAATCACTGAACAAATGGGTAATGAAAGAGACAGAGTATGTGAAACAGACTGTGAAGCAAGACTCTTAAAATTATTTAAAAACAACAATAAAGCCTGGCTGTTTCACTCACAGAAACATGGCCAAAAATAAAACCCAAAAGGCATGTTTTGTGTGTGTGTGTGTGTGTGTGTGTGTGCGTGTGTGTGTATTTTTTTTTTTTTTTTGTAAGCCACAGCGGGGCCTGAAAGGATTTACTGTATCTCTTCAGATTAGCTCACATATGGAAAACTAAGCCAAGGAATAACAGCAGCACAATGAAAAAAGATGGGAGATTATTATTTCTCAAGGGAAATTGTTTATCTCCAGACATAATCTTTACATTTTGGCAAAGAAAACCTTATGTGGTAAATTCTCCAATTTCTTTAATAACATGGGATGTCCTCAGTGCCGTTGACTTATGGCGGGTATTTTATCAGGTCCTCCTGTCCTGGGTCCTCTTACTTTGGCTGTTCCTAGACCATTGTCTGCCAAGTGTCACATGGGGCCCCAAGAGCAGAAGGACTTTGTTTAATGCTCTGCTGTCATTGCCTTGAAATTCTTGATAATTTTTGAACAAAGGACCCCACATTTTCATTTTTCACTGGACCCTGCAAATTATGTAGCTGGTCTGGCTAAGATGGTAGGGAGTAGACCACAAGGCCAACTGTGAAGTGGTAAACTCTTTAATAAAATCATTTTTATAATTCAATTAAACGAATAAATGTGACACATTAAACTATACACACAGTGTTACTGTATGACATAGAAAACAAAAGACTTACACTAATGACTATAATAAATATTTTATATAAACCATCCAGACTTTTCTAAAGCATTATTTGGCCTCATCATCCACCAACTGAAAACCCTACAGGAATTCCTGAGTTTAATTCCCCAGTAGCTGTTGCGCAGTGGCTCTGTTTTTTTGTTTTTTGTGGGTTTTTTTTTTCACTTTTTTTGTTTGTTTCTTTTGTTTTGGTTTGGTTTTGTAGCCTTTACTGAAGATTTTAAATGAGAAAATGAAAAGGGTTTATATCAGAGTTCTAGGGGGTGCCCATCGTTTCTTCCACTTTTCTTGTGGGGTAGCTATCCATTTTTTAAAGAATAATATTTTATTGTGTTTTCAGTGAGAATTGACATAGCAAATTAGGTTCCTGTTTAACAGTTACTACACAGATTATTCAGTGGGCTATCCATTTTTAAAAACAAAAGCAACTTTGTATTATGTAAAATGTTCGAGCATAAAAAAAGTATAATGAATCCTTCCATACTTATCACTCAAATTCAAAATTATAACGTGATCAATCTTATTTCATCTGATGGTGTTGCTGAAGTCAGTTGGTACTGGTTCACAAAAACTGATTTTTAAATTCTCAGGAATTTTGTAAGCAAGTTGTTAAACTTAGCCACTATAAAAAATTAAAGGATGTTGAATTTCATCCTAACATCAATGAGAAGACATTAAAGAATATTTTTAAAAATGCAAAATTTTATATCGAAGTATAACACACTAACAGAAAAGTGCACAAACGATGATACAACTTGACCTTTTACCAAGTAAACATAGGCTAATCAAGAAATAGAAAATTATCAGCAACCCAGAAGCCTCCCGATGCCCCCACTGATCACTGACACCACCATCCCCACACAATAGTCTACTGGTTTTTATTACCATGGATTTCTTTTATATGAATTTCATATAAATGAAATCACAATACATACTTTTTTTTT
>NW_004444048.1:7986068-7987518 GCF_000243295.1 Trichechus manatus latirostris | reverse complement strand
TTCTATATCTTTATTGATACTAGGTAATGACAGTTTAAAAAATTTTAGCCAGTCTAGTGGACATATACTAGGTCCCTGAGGGGCACAAACAGTTTGCACTTGACTACTTTCCTAAAGGTTGGCAGGTCAAACCCACCCAGCAGTGGCATGGAAGAAAGGTCTGTCAATTCGCTTCCATAAAGATTACAGCCAAGAAAACCCTATGGAGCAGTTTTATTCTGTAACAAGTGGGGTTGCCATGAGCTGGAATCAACTTGATTGCAATTTTTTTTTGTTTTTCCAGTGGACATGTAGCGTTATCTAGTAGTTTCTATTTGCATTTCATTACTACTGGTGTTGAGCACCTTTCGGTATGCGGTCTCTGCTTTTGTGAAGTGCTTGGTCAAGTCTTGCTCCATTAAAAAAATTGTGTTATTGTCTTTTTCTTTTTGATTTGTACGAGTCCTTTATCTACCTTCTAAGTATAAATATTAAAAATGACTCTGTCAGATATACTTGTTGCAAATAGCTTCTCCCAGTATGTGACTTGTTTTTTCACTCTTTTAAGGGTATCTTATGATGAATCAAATGTTATTAATTTTAATTAATCCCAAATTTTCAATATTTTTCTCTATTAGTGTTTTTGTGTCCTTTTAATGTAATCTTTGTCTACCCCAAGTTCATAAAAATAACTTCTTATATTATCTTCCAGAAATTTTAATATTTTTTGCTTTGCACATGGGAAAGCATCTAGAATTGGTTTGTTTTACCATGTGAGATCGAGATTAAGATTCATTTTTCTCCATATCAATATCTAATTGCTTCAAAACCATTTATTGAAAAGATTATCTTTTTCTCTTACAGTGGTAGCTGTGACATAAATTAAGTGACTGTCTATGTGTGGAGCTGTTTATATTTATGCGAATACCATACTGTCTTAATTACTATAGCTTTACAAGCATTCTTGTTATCAAGTAGTTCAAATCTTCCAGCATTGCTCTTCTTCATGATGGACTTAGCTCTTCTTGCCCTTTGTATTTCTATACAATTTTAGAATCTGCTTGTCAATTTCATGAAAGTCTCCTGATATTTTTATTGAGATTGCATTGAGCCTATAGCGTTATTAGTATAGAATTCCTATCATAATTTTGAGGCTTCCAGTTCCCCAACATATATATTCCTCCATTTAGCCACTTCTTTGGGGCCCTGGTGGTGCAAAGGTTAAAGCACTTGGCTGCTAATGGTTTGAACCTGCCAGCCACTCCGTGGAAGAAAGATCTGGCAGTCTCGTTCTGTAAAGATTTACAGCCTTGGAAACAACATGGGGCAGCTCTACTCTGTCCTACAGGGTCGCTGTGAGTCGAAATCAGCTCAGTGGCAGTGGGTTTGAGTTTTTTGTTTGTTTTGTTTTGGGGCCCTGAGGCATCCCAGACTGCCCTATGCCTGCAGTGCCTGGTGCTGGGCCAGTTGC
>NW_004444048.1:7970548-7985968 GCF_000243295.1 Trichechus manatus latirostris | reverse complement strand
TGGTGTGCCCCTTTAGTCTTGTTTTGTTTTGTGGCCTGTCTAATCTTTGGCTAAAGGGTGAACCTCAGGAGTGACTTCATTACTGAGCTAAAAGAGTGTCTGGGGACCATACTCTTGGGGTTTCTCCAGTCTCCTGCAGGCCAGTAAGTCTGGTCTTTTTTTGTGAGTTAGAATTTTGTTCTACATTTTTCTCCAGCTCTGTCCGGGCAGGGGTGAAAAAGTTTTGATGAAAGGATGAGAACATCCATACTTTG
This sequence comes from Trichechus manatus latirostris, assembly GCF_000243295.1. Classification (NCBI taxonomy): domain Eukaryota; kingdom Metazoa; phylum Chordata; class Mammalia; order Sirenia; family Trichechidae; genus Trichechus; species Trichechus manatus. The sequence goes on along the minus strand of NW_004444048.1, from coordinate 7,985,714 downwards.
GATTTTCAGTTTTGCATCTCAGTCACTAATATTCAAATCACCAAAAAACAAAATGAAAATGGGTGAAACGTAGCCCAACTTGTAATAAGTTTGTCTCATTCATTGAGTTTTCAACTGCTTACATATGCTGTCTTAATTTATTTTGGAATAAATTTGGGTAATAAAGAGCCACACAAATGCACAGTCAGTCTCTTAAGAACAATTTATGCACTTTATTTTTATCATTTTTTAAAAAAGATAAACGAGGTTTTTAAGGATTTTGGAAGGATAGGAATAAAATCAAATGGTGAATTATGTAATTTAAATTCTTTCTGGATCCTGGATCAGAGACAGATTACTCAATAAGCAAGTTATGCAAGGGCTTACTTGTGTTTACTTACTAATCTGTAGTGCAGAATTTCACGTGTTTTTCATCTTTGACGTGGGGAAACCCATGTGAAATTGGGCACTATAGATTAGTAGGTAAACACAATTAAACCCTTGGATACCTTGATTACTGGTTAATCGGCCCGTCTAGATGTGTCACATTCTAGTAACTACAAAAATAAGCAGTCTGAAAGAGTTAACAGATTTTCAAACCTGGAGAAAGTCTAGTACTAATCACTCTGGGATATATAATTTATCTATCCTGATGGCTAGTGGTTAAGTGCTTGGCTGCTAACCAAAAGGTCGGCAGTTCAAATCCACCAGCCGCTCCTTAGAAGCCCTAAGGGGCAGCTCTACTGTCCTGTAGGGTCGCTTTGAGTTGAAGTGACTCTACGGGACCTAACAACAACAGCAACATATTATAATTAATATTTTAAAAAGGAAAACAGGCTTTCGGAAAGGCAGAGAAGTTTAGAAGCCAAAGTCAGATGCCTTATGCAATTCTTTGCATATTAGCAGAAACAATTCAAGCACATCCAAAGTCCAGGAAATAATAATCTGACCCAAGTGGTCCATTTAGATGAGAAGAAAAAAGAATTTGTTTGGCATCTCCAAGATTTTCTCAAGAGTTTAAATAAAACAGGGAGAAATGTTTCAGAAACCACATTAATCCCGAAACCTAAATCAAAAATCGAATCTGGCACTTCGTGTTAAGTGTGGGGCAGAGGAAAAGGCAGTTAAAGAAAACAGGCCGGGTGGTGGCTCTGGACAAACCCGGGAAGGGCGGGCAGGAAGTCCTTGGCGGGGGAGACCTTTCTCCTCGTTTTCGGAAAGGTGCTTTTGGAGGCTCCATTCCCCAAGGTCTCCTCCAGGAGTCACTGGCCGCGCTCCTCCCCCGGAGGCCGGTCTGCCGGACGTAGCGCCGGGCGGGTGAGAGAAAACTCAGGGCACTTTACGGGTGGGGCGACGGGTGCGACTGCGAGCGCTTGTGCGGGGCAGGAGAGCGTTTCCCCTAGCGCTGCTGCTGCTGTTGTTGTCCGGGGTGCTGAAAAGCCGGGAACTTCCCGGGAAGCAGCAGCCCCTTTTCTTTCTCTGAGGGGTGGGGAGTAGGGGTTTCACGGTGCGCACTTGCTAAAGCCGCCCTGGCCCCATGCCCGGAGGTGCCCGCCAGAAATGAAAGAGGTGGAATGAGGGGATGAGCACAGCCGGGCACACCAGGCGGGATCTCCGGGAGCCCTTTCCCCGCCTCCACCGAGCAAGGCCACGGCCGCGACCCGCGCTCCATCTGCGCGAGAACTCTTGCCTCATCCGGACGCGTGCGGCTGCGGACTGAGCGCTGCGATGAGCCCGAGGGGAGGCGCAAGGTGCCGGCGTGTGCGGGAAAACAAGCACTAGTCCCGGGATTGGGGAGGGGTGGGTGGAGGCGAGAGCGCGCGGGGCATGCGCAGTGGGGCGGAGGAGGTGGCGATGGCCCGGGAGGCGGGGGGACTGCTGTTTATTTGCAGCTGGGCCAACTCCGCGGCGCAGACGGCGGCAGAGCGCGGGGCGCCGGCGGCGAGTTCAGCCGCCGCAGCACCATGCCCGAGCCCACCTCCGGGCAGCCGCTGTGCGCCTCCAGAACCCCGGAAGGGGAGGATGCCAGACACCCGGGAGAGGCCAGGACAGCAGTGGCGGCGGCGGCGCGATGGTGGTGACAACCTCTGCCCGAAGCGGCAGCGGCCGGGACCGCACGCCCTCCCGGTGGCGGGACTGCGGACTCGCGCCGGCTGGGGCCGCGGCGCTGCTCGCCGGGGCGAGTTGCCTGTGCTACGGCAACTCCCTGCAGGGCGAGTTCGTGCACGACGACGTGTGGGCTATCGTGAACAATCCCGACGTGCGGCCCGACGCCCCGCTCCTCTGGGGCATCTTCGCCAACGACTTCTGGGGCAAGGGCATGGCCGAGAACACCAGCCATAAGTCCTATCGGCCGCTCTGTGTCCTCACCTTCAAGTGAGTCCCTCGCCTCGCTGTAGCCGCCGCTCCTGGCCGAGAGAAGTTGCGGGCCTGGCTTGGGGGGCATTTCTGTTTCTTGTTGCCCCCCCCACCCCGCCATGCATTCCTTGTTTGCGGGCTGCCCACGCCGCTCTGGGTCCTAGTCCTCTGCCCAGCTTCCCTGCGCTGCTGAGGCGGTTCAGGAGGTACAGGCTGGTAGTTGGAATTGAGTTTTTCAAGTGTACGCTCTTGGCAGGCTTTTCTCTCGGGGCAGGGCTGGGAGGGGTCTGGAGGAGCCGCCTCCGCACACCCCCTGATGTAGGGCGGCCAAGTGGGACCAGCGGAGGCCCAACGCGCTCCGTAGGGGAGACGGTGGCAGGGTTGCTTCCAAGTTGGGAATTTCTGGGAATTTCTTTTGGGCAGCTTTGCAAACAGGGAGCTTGTCAGCCCCTTTGGGGTAGCGTTCGCATGAGACAAGGCAGGAGCTCTGAGCTGCCAGGGGTGCGTGGGCTTTGGGGGGAGGAGCAGAGGAGACAGCAGAGGATCTCTCCCCCCGCCGCCCCTAGCCCCGCGCCTTTGGCTGCTCGCAGACCCTTTCCAATCTGCCAAAAGTACCTGGCATCTAGACTTAATAAACGTGCAAAGCAACGGAACGCAGAAGCGTGGAATCCTCTGGGGGGATCCTTGCGTCCCAGCCGAAATAGTTTTTCTTTTATAACCTCAGAGTCATGATTCAGCATTTCTGGGGTGAATAAAATGTAAGGGGAACCGAGGGTACGCCGGGTTTTTGTATGCTGGAGTATTGTCTTGAATTTAAAAGAGGGCTAGCACCAGACAGAAAGGAGCAGAGCTAATTTGAGGGAAGTGCTGCCACATCCACCGTGAGCTTGACTCAGCCTTTTATAATTTGGCTCAGAATTTAAGCTGTTATGATGTGCCGGACAAAACGGCTGAACTAGTATTGGTTCCGTATCATCAGCGTTTTTAAGCCTTTTCCGTTTTTAAGCCTTTTCCAACGGCTGTAATAGGAACCTGTCTTTATGGTAATGATCATTCGAGACCGGGTCGGCAGTTTGAAAAGCCTGCCCTGGCCAGGAGTATCTCTTGACAGGTGGCTCTGATGACTTAGAAAAGAAAACCATAGCAATTCGCAACAATTCGTGGGCTTTCGACTTAATTCTTCCGCTGAAAGCTTAAGGTTTTAAGGAGGGCGAGGAAATTGCATATTTGACTCTGAAAAGAATATTTTATAAACGTTTTTCCTCTTTCAAGGTTGTCCTGGGTGAGAGTTGAAAGATAATCTTGGCTAGTGAACAAGTTGCTCAGTACTTTGAGTTTTCCAAATATTTCTTAGAATCTCCTTAGACAGCACAGCTATAAATGTTTAAGTTCTAGATTGACCTTTGCCATTTATTACAGTGAGGGTTATTAGTTCATTTAACGTGTGGAAGTGCACAGTGAGGTGGGCTGGACCTGACATCACGGAGATTATCCTCCTCCCTGGTCTGAGGATACTCCTTTTAAAAAGATCTGGGCCCAATGCCTATGCTCATTTGGTGGAGGATGAGGAAGAGTGTTTTTAGTTCTTGACTTTCTAAAATGTTGCTTTATTTATGCAGATGAAGACAGGGTCAGAGGAGAAAAGGTGGAGGAAGGAAGAGGGGAAGGAGAAAATTAGCATGGGTTTGGCAGCAGAACGCGGCAAAGGAGGAGGAAGTTGAGGGGAGACTCTTTACTTGTAATCATTGATTCTAAAAAGCAGCTTGGTGTCCAAGATGCATTGCTTTTCTCATAGTGTATCTCATTGCCTAGGTAAGATACACTTGTTTTTCTTTTGAGAAGATTGAGTTGCAAATCTAAAGAGCAACACAAAACAACTGCAGATGAATGGGTGCTTCTTCGAAAAAATAATCTTTCTGTGCTCAGATGAATTGTTTTAAATAAGACCAGGCAGGTTTCAGTATAGTCACCTGAGTTAAAACAACATCCTCTAGTGCAGTAGCATAAAGCTAGGCCTGTATAACAGAGGAAATTGATGAAGTTAGACCCATGCAACTTTAAAGATTGTTACAAGGAAGAACATTTATTAACTGTTCAGTAAGAACCAAGCGTTAGTCTGTGTCTTTATGATTTTTGTTTAGGTAGATGGTGAAAATACAGTTAAAGGGCCCTTAAAAGATTTAAGGAGCCCTGGTGGTGCAGTGGTTAAGAGCTTGGCTGCTAACCGCAAGGTTTGCAGTTCAGATCCACCAGCCGCTTCTTGGAAACCCTGTGGGGCAGTGCTGCTCCGCCTTATAGGGTTGCTATGAGTTGGGATCGACTTGACAGCAATGGGTTTTTTTTTTTTTTTTTGGTTTTGGCTGCGTATGTTTAAGAGCTCGGCTGTTAACTGAAAGGTGGGCAGTTGGAACCCATCAGCCACTTCACAGGAGGAAGATGTGGCAATCTGCTTCCATAAAAATTTATCGCCTTGGAAACTCTATAGGGTAGTTCTGCTCTGTCTTACAGGGTCTGTATGAGTTGGAATTGACTCGATGGCAACAGGTTTAGTTGTTGGTTAAATATTTAAACAGTATCTTAACTATATAACTATTTTAATTTTTGTTAGGTATCGAGATAGTTCCAACTCATAGTGATCCTGTGCACAACAGAATGTACAACAGAACAAAACACTGCCCAGTCTTACGCCATTCTCACAGTCGTTATGCTTGAGCCCATTGTTGCGGCCACTATGTCAATCCGTCTCTTCCTTCCTCTTTTTTGCTGACCCTCTACTTTACCAAGCATGATGTCCTTCAGGGATTGATCCCTCCTGATAACATGTCCAAAGTATGTGAGACGTAGTCTCGCCATCCTTGCTTTTAAGGAGCATTCTGGCTATACTTCTTCCAAGACAGAGCTGTTTGTTCTTTTGTTAGTCCATGGTGTATTCAGTATTCTTCGCCAACACTGTAATTCAAAAACATCAATTCTTCAGTCTTGCTTATTCATCGTCTACCTTTCGCATGCGTGTGAGGCGACTGAAAACACCATGGCTTGGGTCAGGCACACTTTAGTCTTCAAGGTGACATGTTTGGTTTTCAACACTTTAAAGAAGTCTTTTGCAGTAGATTTGGCCAGTGCAGTGTATCTTTTGATTTCTTGATTGCCGCTTCCATGGGTGTTGATTGTGGATCCAAGTAAAATGAAATCTTTGATGGCTTCAGTCTTTTCTCTGTTTATCATGATGTTGCTTTTTGGTCCAGTTGTGAGGATTTTTGTTTTATGTTGAGGTGTAATCCATACCGAAGGTTGTGGTCTTTGATCTTCATCAGTAAGTGCTTCAAGTCCTCTCCACTTTCAGCAAGGTTGTGTCATCTGCATAACGAAGATTGTCAATAAGTCTCCAATCGTGATGCCACATTCTTCTTCATATAGTCCAGCTTTTCAGATTATTTGCTTAGCATACAGACTCAGTAAGTATGGGAAAGGATACAACCCTGACACATACCTTTCCTGACTTTAAACCTGACAGTATCCCCTTGTTCTGTCCGAACGACTGCCTCTTGATCTATGTACAGGTTCCTCATGAACACAATTAAGTGTTCTGGAATTCCCATTCTTTGCAGTGTTATCCATAATTTGTTATGATCCATGCAGTCTAATGTGCCTTTGCATAGTCAATAAAACACAGGTAAACATCTTTCTGGTATTCTCTGCTTTCAGCCATGATCCATCTGACATCAGCAATGATATCCCTCGTTCCATGTCCTCTTCTGAATGTGGCTTGAATTTCTGTCAGTTCCCTGTTGATGTACTGCTGCAACCACTTTTTTTTTTTTAACTATATTTAAGTTTACTTGTTTGAGCAAAAATCTTTGAAACTCCAAACCCGGTTCTTAAAAACCTTTTAATTAGAGAAAATTCTACATTCTCTTGCAATTGCAAGAAACAATACAGAGGTCTTTTGTATACCTCACCCATTTTCCCTCTGTGGTAGGGTCTTGCATTACTGTAGAACAATATCACAACCAGGAAATTTACATTGATGCAATTCACAGACCTTATTCAGATTTTGCCAGTGTTACATGTGCTCTTTTCTTTTGTATGTGTGTATTTAGTTCTGTGCAGTCTTACACATGTGTAGCTTTCTGTGACCACCTGACAGTACAGAAGGATCCCTCATACTATGCTGTTATAACCACAGACACCCCACAACCCCTCATGACCATTAATCTGTTCTCTATGTCTCTAATTTTGTAATTTTAAGAATATTTTATATGTGGACTCATAACTCATATAGTATGTAACCTATTAATATGGACTATCTCACTCAGCATAATTCTCTGGTGACTCATTCAGTTTGTTTTGTGTATCAATAGTTGATCCATTTTTATTAGTGAGTAGTATTCCATGGAATGGATGTACCACAGTTTGTTTAATGATTCACTCATTTAAGGCTGTCTGGGTTGTTTTCACAAATAAAGCTGCTATAAACAATCATGTACAGGATTTTGTGTAACCATAAATTTTATTTCTCTGGGATAAATGCCCAGGTCATATTGCTAGGTCATATGGTAGTTGCATATTTAGATTTTTAAGAAACTGCCAAACTGTTTTCCAGACATCTTACCAGCCATGGATGAGTGATGCAGTTTCTCTATATCCTTGCCAGCATTTGGTATCGTCACTATTTTTGATTATAGTCATTTTGAAGGGTACGTAGTGATATCTCATTGTAGTTTTAATTTGTATTTCCTGAACAGCTAATGTTGTTGAGTATCTTTTCATGTGCTCATTTCATTTGCCCTCTATGTATCATCTTTGGTGAAATGTCTCTTTGTGTCTTGTGTCCATTTTCCAAGTGAATTTTTTTTTTTTTTTTTTTTACTATTTTTAGAGTTATGTATTGTAGATATAACTCCTTTGTCAGAGATATATGGTTGGCAGATATTTTTTCCCACTCTGTAGCTTGTCTTTTCATCATTTTCTGAGTTTTTGCAGTGCAAAAATCAAACCCTTTTTTTATTAAAAGTAAATTTATTATTTTGAGTCATTGAATGTTGTACACACTGAGAGGGAAGAATTTTCTTAAAAATAAACATAACTGAGCAATGCACAATACTTGTTGCTTGTATAGAAAGATACTAATAGCTGTTTTTCTCCAATAAGAAATGGGTTAAAATTGAAATGAGGAAATGGATTATCAAAGCATCTAATTTTACCAGTTTTGGGAGGCAGGGCAATGGATAATGAAGGCAACTTACCTCTGATGTAGTAGTTTTGAACAGTATCATTTTAGCAGGACTTGATGGCAATGGTGTGTTTCTTAGAATTCCCTTCCCTGTATGGTTCTGGCTTAGGATTGGCAACAAGAGAAATTTCTGCAAGATTCGGATTGTGGAAGTCAAGTGGCCACGCTGTCACTTAGAAGGCGGGTGTAGATTTTGGTGCTGTCATAGCTCGTGCAGGTTGTCGCAGAAGTGCTGGCTAACCTGCTGTTGGCGTGCAGCAGCAGCCAGGCCCTCAGCGCCTCCAGCTCTCTGCAGGTTTCCTCCTTCAGCTTCTTGGATGTGTGTGTACGTGCAGCTGTGTGTACACGCAGGTGTGTGGGTAGCTCTGTGGGGAAGCATGCCAGCTTTATTGCAGGCTACTCGCGTCATTAAAGCTGGAGCCTTAGAGGTAGTTAGAAACAGACAGGTATTCCAGTTCTTCCTTGTGGGTTCCAACTTTGCATTCCTGCAGGTCAGTCTATCCTCCCTTCCTGAATGCCTGCCTTGCTGGCTTTTGACTTCTGTCATAGACACAGAAGCAGCAGCATTGTCTAGACTATTTAACCAGCTCTCACAATTGTGCAAGGTCAAATCCCTGTAGTAATCTCTTATTCTGCATCACTCCTGCTGGTTCTGCTTCTCTGGTCAAACTCTAAGTGATAGAAATGGTCATCATTTTGTGTTCCTTGAAGAGACTTTAGAATGCTAATGAATTTGTATTTCTAATCAAACTTTTATCTAGTCTTTTCATGAGATCATTTCCAAGGCTTACAGGAATATTTTTGGGCTATAGTAGAGCAGAATCTATGAAAACTTAATCTGTAGCAGTAACCTTTTTTATTTTGTTGCTTTATCCTTCACTGGCCACAACCTCTTTGTAGCTGTCAGATCAGAAGGGAAACATTAAGCCACACCATATACACTGAATCGACACAGAACCCAGACACATGATGCCCATTACTCTCCTTGAAAAATGACCCTGATTGATTTAAAGGGTGCTTAGTTTTTCTTTCTTTCTTTCCCTGCTCTCCCTTGGGAAGAAGTCTCTGCAGGGTTGTTAGCAGCGCCATTCCATAGCAGTAAGCAAGTGGCTCTGGGGAAGAAAGATGTTGCCATCTGCTTCTGTAAAGATTACATCCAAGAAAATCCTATAGGGCAGTTCTGCTGTCACATGGGGTCGCTGTGAGTTGGAATCGACTTCACCTAACAACAATAAAGCAAGTGGAAGGCACCTCACAAAAGGAAAAAAGCAATGGCTTCCATGTTAAAGATGGGGAAACTGTGTCAAATTAAAGGCTCATTCACTCATTCCTTTGACAGATATTTTCAAAGCAGTCCTTACAGTCAGTGCTGTTCCAGGCGTTGGAGTTAATACTGAACAAGACATATGATGTTGCTGCTTCTTGGAGCTGCCATTTTTTTGGGAGGAGGAGCAGATATCAGACAATAAATAAACACATAAGTAGACATGGAAATATCAGGTAGTGATGAATGTTATGTTGAGAATTAAAACTGGGTGACATGATAGAAGGACTACAGCACCACCCAAGATGGTGTCAGGCAAGAGCTCTGTGCGGAGCTGATATTTAAGCTGAGGTCTGTATTTCTCGTTCTTCTGCCCATGGAAAAAAACAGATCTGATTTGTTTACAGTCACAATTCAAAAGCTTAAACTGTTGATTTTCTTCTTGTGTTTAGGTTATTATAGTATTCTACTGGTTTGCTATAAAGTTTTATTTTATTGAAGACTGCTGATGATAATATAAACCATAAGAGTAAAAGTGGGTAGTTTCAAATGTCAGAGTTAAAAAATAGAACATCTTGATACGTGCAGCTGTAAGGATGGCAGCATTTAAATGTTTGGATCTTGAGTTTTTTTTTTTTTGGTAGCAGTTTGCATTTTTTAGTCACAAATGATACGCCAACCATAAAATAAGCATTAGCCTCCACCTCCCAAACCCAAAAAAAATGGCCGACATGTGCGTTTTGAATCTGTTACTTTTGATTTGACTTCTGTGGAAATTCATTTCCAGACAGTTGGGCTGCTACAAGGCTGATACACTTGTTTTCTAAGTCTATGATAGAAGAAAATGAGGATTGTCTAGAATGTTTGGTTGGCCACATTGTCTAGAGTGTTCAATGACAGAAATGTGATTGGAGGCAATAAAGATTTTGTAGAGAAAAATGAAAAAGTTGCCTTTGAAGAATTTATGCCAAACTAAAGTTATCTTAGAAACCCCAAGAGGAGGAGGTTGTGATTGTAGCCTGGAAGGCTATGTTTTAGATACGGAATATGCATTAGATTAGAGCCTGGCAGTGTAGGAGGGATGGAAAATGAGAGGGCGGTATTCCTGGATCATGGGGATTTTTGAGTATATCATGCAGGTGAGTACCTGAATGATGGCTTGGAAGTCATCTTTTGAAACTTTTCTATTTTTAATCAACAAATATCTTTTCTGTCCTTTGGAGCTACATTCGTATTTTTCCTAACTTTGAGTAGTAGTAATCCCACTTTTAAAAAGAGGGTGTGGAATGCTTGATCATACCCAAGTAATGGGTTTATTCCTTTTCCAGATGGTACGAGTTGCTTTGTGTCCTATCAGGGCCTGTTTGATCTGACCCCTGGCTACCTCTTTGACCTCTGTTCTGTGAATCTCCACCACACTCTCTACATCAGCATTCCCTCCTTTATTCTCTTACTCTGCTTTGCCCTAGTAGCACTCATTGCTATCTGGCATCATATGTGTATTTGTTGGCTTCTGTCCCCTCACTACAGTGTAAGCTCCTTGAGGTATATGTCTAGCACCTAGAACAGTGCTTGACATACAGAGTAGGGGCTTAGTAAGTTATTGTTGAAGGAATGAACGAATACATCATTTTTTGTGAGTGCTCAGCTTTTTTCAGGTAAACATCTAGGTACAGCTACACGTTTATTATGTAGAGGGGAAGTCAGCTTGGCTTATTTACCTTTTTTCTTCCTCTCTCTAGGAGAAAAGTGGAGGCTGACTAAGAATTCCCTGGACACACCCACAGGACTCTATAGGTCCTACTTACTGAGAGGTTAAGGGACAGCTTTGATTCCGAAAGGGGCAATTGTGGCTCTCTGCTGTAACCTAAAGAAATGAGTATCTTTAGCACTGTTGGATCTTCCTCTTCTTTGATGGCATATTGAAACATAATATTTGATTGATGCTTGTGCAGAGTTCACAGCTGGAGAGAGCAGCTGTAGCTTCTGATGCAAACTCCAGAATTACAGGCGGTTTTCTCCACACCCTGCTATCACTAAAGTTCATCCATGACAGTGTCCTGCTTTCTGTAAGGAATGGTTTTTTTTTTCCCTAGTCAGTAAGGTAGATATGAAATATTTCCTGTTGGATTAAATGGAGTATAAGGACCTGAAAAAGCTGTCTCAAAAAGAAAAAAAAAAAAAAAAAAAGAACATGACTGTAACTTCCTTTCCTCCAGGTACTCCCCCAAACACACACCTTTAAAAGAAAAAAAAATTGCAGAAAATTGGCAACTCAGTTATAGTTATAACTAAGATATTTGGTATTGTGCTGTTCCAATTTTTATTATTTGCTGACTCTATTTTTCCCCTGGAACTTGCCATGTTCTACGTATGTTTACTGATGTTCCTGTATGTGGTTTCCTCACGCTGCCTTTGGTGTAGTCCTTACTCTGAAGGACCTTACTAAGGTGACAATAACTGCCCCTTCATTGAGTGTGAACTCCTCTTGACCAGCTCGCCTTCCCCTCTCCCCACACTCTCTGACTATAATAGGTAAGGATGTGATGCCTTGAGCTCAGATGAAACTCATGAATTTTGCTTTTGCCTCATATGCACTGTTGTGTTTGCATTGGTGCCTGCAGATCACATCCTGTGGTACTTTAGATCCATTAAGGCATGATGATTTGCTGATGTGTTCCCGGTACTGCAGGGAATATAGAAGAACAACCAAAATGATTAAGGGCTGGAGGGATTCGCCTTAGAGGAGAAACAGGAAGAACCAGATGTTGTTATTTATTGGCTGAGTGATCTAAGACAACTGTGAAAACCACTTATAAGCTCTTGAGAACTGTAATGATGGCAAGAGATGGGGAAGAAGAAAGACCAACAGCTGTAAAGGAAGACAGGCGAAATGCTGTGTATTTAGTATTGGGCTGTGTAACCACACCAGGAAAGTGTTGGAGAGCCCCCACCATTGAAGACATCTGATAAAGATGACAAACAGTACATTTTTTTTTCCTGGTTTGTAGTTCATATTGGAAATGAATGTGTGTTGAGTTATTACAGAGAAAACTAGGTTTGGCTGGTAAGCATTGCCACCTTCTACAAGCTTCCTGTAAGCATTTAGATTTGTCTCTCGTTCTGAGTACCATCTGCCTTGAATCATTTGGGTTGCTTGGGCGAGATAACTGGGCTTCATTTCAGATCTACTGACTTGGACTATCTTAAGATGGAGCCAGGGAATCAGCATTTATAGCAGGCATACTAGTTGGATCAGAAGTTTGGGAACCACTGTGACTCAATGGTGGCCTATGTTTAATGAAGTTAGATGCCAGAATATCCTGGCATAATGTAGAGGAAAGAATGCAAAGTCTTATTTTTTATTTTCATCTTTTTTTTATTGTACTTTAAGTGAAAGTTTACAGTTCAAGTTAGTTTCTCATACAAAAATTTATACATACATTGTTATGTGATCCTGGTTGCTCTCCCTGTAATGTGACAGCACACTCCTTTCCACCCCAGATTTCCCATGTCCATTCAACCAACTCCTGTCCCTTTTTGCCTTCTCATCTTGCCTCCGGACAGGAGCTACCCATTTAGTCTCAAGTATCTATTTGAGCTAAGAAGCCCTGTCTTCATGAGTATCATTTTATGTCTTAATAGTCCAGTCTAATCTGCATCTGAAGGGTTGGCTTCGGGAATGGTTTCAGTTCTGGGCTAACAGAGAGTCCAGGGGCCATGTCTTCTGGGGTCCCTCCAGTCTCAGTCAGACCATTAAGTCTGGTCTTTTTACTAGAATTTGAATTCTGCACCCCACTTTTCTGTTGTATTCCCTGTCAGGGTGGTCATTGGTGGTAGCCGGGCATCATCTAGTGCTTATGTCTCAGTCTGATGGAGTCTGGATTATGTGGCCCTTTCTGTCTCTTGTGCTGATATTTTCCTTGTCTCTTTGGTGTTCTTCATTCTCCTTTAGAATGCAAAGGCTTATTGAGGTAGGAATGTTAGGATGCATTTATCACTTGGAGCCTACACACACACACATGCACGCACACACGCTTCTGCCTGGACATTTCCGATTATCTTTGCAGCCATTCCAGTTTTATATATTAGTTATTTCTTTGAGCTAAATAAAGTCTGCATCCTTATAATCTGTATACTAAGGGCTGAAAACTCACATGACCAAAGGGTCAGGCTGATAGAGTAATTGAGTAAAATAAGCTGGCTATAAGGTTATATTCTTTGCCGTATCATGCTGTGCATATTAGGCATATGAGAATATTCTCCTTTTCCAGAGGAATTATGCTTTCTTCTGTTTGTCTTCAAACGGTCATTTCATCTTTTGCTTTCCTATGTTTGATAGTAATACAGGCCTGAGAAGTATTCCACTCTCATTTTTCCTGAAACGAAATTAATGCGTATATGATGATAAATGAATGGCTTCACGTTAGGGATATGATAGAGATTGGTAGGGACTATGACAGATTGTGAGCCCTTGTCCCATCCATAATGAGCACCCAGATGTTTCCATGCAGGTTTCTGGTATTTCAGGAGAAGCTGGAAATTTTTGTAATGAAATATCTGATTTTAAAAATCTAGGTAAATTTAAAAAAACTAAAAAAAGTTATGCAGCTGGAACAAAACAATTTGCAGGCTAAACCTGGCCTTTGGGCAGACCGTTTGCAACATCCTGATAGTTATTGATATTAGTTTTCCCTCAGGCAGCTACATGGAATAAGTGCATTCCTTCAGTCAGTCAGCCTGCCTGCCTTATTCCCTCCCCTCTTCCTCCTCCTTCCTCTCTCATTCATTCACTCACACGTTTATCCGTTTATTCAGATATCGTGTGACAACTATAGGCTGGGCATTTAGCTAGACACTAGAAAAGAACCATAAAAGATCCTTTCCGCTGAAGAACTTAGTATGATTTCTGTCTGTCATCTTTTTCTAGACTAAGTACCCCCCATTTCTTCAAACCTACCGTCATGAGACATTATTTCAAGATCCTCCCGTCTTCAGGATCCTGGAGCTCTCCTGTGAAGATGCTCCAGTTTATAAGTAGTACCCTGAAAGTCTGTTGCTTCCCATTGAATACCACTCACCTTGTCTCTGTCACCCCAGGTAGGATGATAACTCCCTCTTTGCCATCTCTGTACTTGGTAGGTATTTCCATTGCTGGAACTCTTTAATGAGTAATTGTTTCTTTAAATGCCTGTCTCTCTCCGCTACTACTTTGAGAGCCGATGTCATGTGTTTCTTTGTATCTCTGGGTCCTGCATCATACTTGACATGTAGTAGAAGCTCAGTAAATACCTTCTGGAGTGAATTAAAATGAAACTGGTTTATCTTAATGCAGTTCCCTGTCTGTTGGCAGCTTGACTGTTTTGATAGCCAGAACACACAAGCTCCTTGAATTTTGGATGAACTGAAAGCCCTTGGTCAGTATCGTGTGTACAGTTTTAATCTGGATCACTAACATTTGTTCTTTTATTTCTCAGTATAGGTCTTTACTCATACCCCTATGCTATCTAATACTGTTTGAATAACAATTTCAGCCATTTAAACGCTTAATGAATCTCAGTTAGTCATCTAGTACATTAACTACCCTTCCCAGATACAGGTCTTTTGCGAGTCTGATAAGCATACACTCTGTATTTTCCTTTAAGTAAGTCTTTGATAAAAATATTGAACAGAACAGAGATAATGTCACAACCCTGTTGACATATATCAAAGGTGTCTGTCCAAGGAGATGCTGATTTATTATTCAACTCTCTTTGCGTTTGTTACAAATCCATCTTATCCCATCTTCTATGCAAAAACGTTCTGAGAGATTTTGATAACTGCCTTTGATAAACTAAAGATGTGATGTATTATCAGATCTCCTTTCCTATTAAAATATGAGATTAGTCAGTTAAATCCCTTTTTGTGAACTGTATTGGCTCCCAGAATCAGAGATACTTTTCTCAGAGCTTACAAATTGTACATGTTCTAGAATTTTGTTGGCATTACGTCTCAAGCTCACTTGTCTGTACTTTGGAGATTTTATTTTCCATCATTTTAGACATTTGGGAAATTCTAACGCCAGATTCTTGGTGATTTTTCCAAGTTTAGATTCACTGATGTCAGGTACTATGTGAGGGGCTTTCACACTGTTACTTTGTTGCTACAATGGTTCCCCATTCAGCAGTTTATTTTTTGTATTTTGAGATCTAATTGAGTTCACTTAAAAAAAGCCATCAGGCAGTCTTTCCTAACCAATTTCCAGAAATAATAATCTACATGGGTAACACTTGCACATTTTCAGATATGATGCGTATGGGCCCCAGAAGTGACTCATGCCTACCATTTTATAT
>NW_004444048.1:7944846-7969128 GCF_000243295.1 Trichechus manatus latirostris | reverse complement strand
ATTGACAACAGCAACTTGAAAGGTTAGATAGAAAATTTAAGGGGTAGTGAGTTTATGTTAATGGGGGATGAACTATTTAGAAAAAGAGGGTGAGAATGGTTGCACAACTTGAATGAAATCAGTGTCCCTGAATTGTACGTGTAGAAATTGTTAAATTGGTTTATGTTCTGTTGGGTATATTCTCAAAAACAGCAACAACAAAAAAAATTATACAAAAATATTTCTCTTTTGTTGGACGTGTAGGTTTTTTTCCAAGTGTTTTACTTTATAATTAATGCTGTGCGATGTATCCTTGTGTGTGTGTGTGTATATATATATATGTATATATACATTTGATCACTTTCCTGGTTATTTCCTTATGGAAAATTCCTAGAAGTGGAATTGATTGGTCAAACAATCTGTACTTTTTAAAGCCTTAGACATGTATATTGTCAACCTAGAGACTGTCCAACCGGGACGCCTACCAGTTGGATATAAGATTGTGTTGCCTCTTATCACCATGACAAGTGTGAATGAACCTTAAGTGAGTGGCTGAATTTGTCTAGAAAGCTGAGCCTGATGGAGTGGAAAACAGGGCAAAATCAACCTTTGGGGGATGGACTCTGAGGGAACTGCACCTAAGTTCTCTGAGGACCGGGCTTTGTCTTGTCTTCTCCCAGCCCTATCCTCAGGGCTTTCTGATTTCCAGAAGCTCTCCCACCACGTGGGTCCTCTTGTGCTGCTGTTCTCCCTGCTTTAGTTGGACCTACCAGTTCTCCAGTCCACTCCCATTCCCCTTTCCCTATACATGTAGGTGTGTTATTTCATACTGGACTCCTATCTTAAGGATGCTGGGGTGTGCACACACAGGGTCTGCCCACACACAGCAGGGTTGAGTCTCACAAGAGAGTCCTGGAGTTGGATCCGATGCAACATTTCATTTTTCTAGGCTTATGGAGGACCTTTATTTAGCAGGAATGAAAATGGAGTCAGTATGTAACTTATTTTCGACTTACACTTAGATTGATGTGTTCAAATACAACTTGAGATTTACAAATTCTGTAGATTAAAGCATGAATCAGATGTTTAGAATATCTCTAAAGTCGACCTTTACTTTCTCACTTGATTCAGGAAAAGGAAAAGAAGCAAACCAAGGGCAGGGGAATAAAGACCTGGGATTACTGTTTGGACAAAATAGTGTGGAATGTAGACAGTTATAATCAATACCACTTAGGGTGTATATGTTCCCCCACTAAAGAACCGTAGCCTGTAGGAGTATGATTTTTCTATACAGACTGAATTGGGGACATTATGTCTTATTATTAAATTTAAAGACAAACTTAAGAAGTCTCTATGCTCTGCATTTCTGTATCAGTAAAGTATTTTTTTTAAATGTTGAACAAGAGATTTTCCTTTTCTTTGTGCACCTCTTATATTCTTTGTCATAATCTTAGAATTAAGGTTCTGAGATCTGTGGGAGTTTGTGTTAGAAAACATTTAATAGAAATTCTGAAATGTTATGCTTTTGCTCCTCTTGTTCATTTCAGCTGCAGCTGATAATAAGCATGTAGGTGCCCTGAAGATTCTCTTGTGGGGTGGTAATTAATGATACTTACAGTTGCATAGTTCTTGGTGGCACCATGAGTGAGAGAACGCATTCATGCTGGTTTATCTCAACTGTGACTGCAGTCACGGTCTTGTGGTTTCTGTCTCATCTTGAGTGGCTGTGACTCTGACTCATAGGCACTGAGGACTTTTGCCTTTGTAATCTCAGCTGTTGTGGGTGTGTTTGCATTAGCCAGCGGAGTGAGGGAAGAAACACATTCGGCCGCAGTCTGTTTGCCTTCTCTGTGAGACCACAAAGTTTCACTGAGACAATACTATATTTTACTTGTAGTGATTTCCTCACAATTCAGAAATAGGAAAGAAGTGGTACTTACTCAAGTATATAGAATAACCAGATGTTGGAAGTCATTTAAAAATAATTAATTATGTTATTTTTTTAATGGTAGATTCCCTTTCCTTGTGTTTATGTTCTGTTTGTGCCTAATACAGTTTTTTGTTTGTTTTTTTAAACAGGCTAAACATATTTTTAACTGGCATGAACCCATTCTACTTCCATGCAGTAAATATAATTTTACACTGTCTGGTGACTCTTGTGCTAATGTACACGTGTGACAAAGCTGTCTTCAAGGATCGTGGACTTGCTTTTGTTACGGCATTGCTTTTTGCTGTGCATCCTATTCATACTGAGGCGGTAAGTATAATTGGAACTCAATGAAATAACGAATCAAGCAAAAAATGTATAAGCTAAATTGATCTTTTTTTCCCTTTTCAAAACCATGTGAATTCAAAGCTCCACTAAAGTATTTATATAGAAACCATTTTGATGGACAACTTTTCTGGCTAAATGTTCAAAATTGGCTTTATTGTACCTCCAGGATTAACTGCTTTTCTAAATAACCACGGTTATTATGGCCCCAGGTTTTTGTTTGCAGAAAATTTAAGTCCTAATGTGTGTTAAATAGCAAGGGGCATTTCGAGATACTTACCATGCTGAGTCATTGCTTCTGCTCTACATTTATGTTTTTCCTTTTCTTACTCTGCTTTATATTTATAATATTTTTGATGCAGAACTGTGAGTGTTAGGAGGAGGACCATACAGTGTTAGAATGACATTCTTCAAGTTATAAAGGAAGATTTATGAGACTTACAAATTGTTTTCCAAGTTATTTATTACGAAGTACAGTTATTTTGTGGGCACTGAAAAATTTATTTAGAAAATATAGATAGTTTGGATCTATTAAAAACAACGGTTGCCACGGAGTTGATTCTGACTGATGGTGACCTCGCATGAACGAGAGTAGAACTGTGCTTCATAGGGTTTTCAGTGGCTGATTTTTCGGAAGTAAATTGCCAGGCTTTTCTTCTGAGGTGCCTCTGGGTGGAATCAAACCACCAACTTTTTGGTTAGCAGCTGAGTGCATTAACTCTGCATCACCCAGGGACTCCATAGCCCTCTTTAAAGTATTTACTTAGTCGTGCACCTAGATGGCATTGTTAACCTACCTTGGTTCGCATCTCAGCAACCTCAGCTGGTTTATTTTACTTGTACTGTTAGGGGTAGACAGAGACTTTCCAAGTGGTGTATGGGTACCACAGTTTTAAAAGAATTGTTTGAAGAACCTCAGCTTGCATGTGGGCTTTCCTAAAGTTGATTTTCCTGAGAAAATACCTGTGGTAAAGGTGGCATGTTAGTTCTCTTTTCTCTCCTCCCCTTTCACAGTTGCCCTTCTGTCATTTTAGCAAAAATAAGGACTACCTCTCATTCATCAGAAACATGCTATGCCCCACGTGTACAGATCCCCAGCGCACCATACAAAGGACAGTTGGACATGTTGGTGTCAGCAAAGCCTCCTTCAGTTAAGGCATCGTAAACCCAAGTAGGGCTTCATATCTTTCCCTATCTTTTACATATTTCTGTGAAGAATACACCATGGCATTAGGAACAGCGTATAGTGGCCTACGTAGATGTTCTGAATCCAGAAGAGGGATGGTTATCATGGGGATGCATGATAATATGTTTATTCGAACTGACACAAGAAGTCTGATTTGGCCAGTTGGTTTAATAATGAAGCCTGGCCTTCCTACTTAGACTATCTGATGAACATTTTCCTCAAACAGAGACTAAATCTGTAAGCCCAAGAGTTTGACAAAAACATATTTAAAGTGTGGATCTCTGGTGGCACAGTGGTTAAGAGCTTGGCTGTTAACCAAAAGGTTGGCAGTTCAAATCCATCAGCTGCTCCTTGGAAACCGTATGGGGCAGTTTTACTCTGTCCTATAGGGTTGCTATTAGTTGCAATTGACTCGATGGCAATGGGTTTGTGGGGTTTTTTTTTTTAGGTTTTAATAAGAAAAAAAAATCACTTTATTAAAAAAAATTACATAGTCAAAAGTGTAGAATATTTTGATTTTCCCAATCCTTTCTGAATACGTTTGACTGAAGAGGGTGCCTCTAAGTGAAAGAGTATGAAGTATAAATTATAGTCTTTTGGGAAGTCTTGGTAAGGCATACTTCTAAAAAATTGAAAGCAAATGACTAATGACAGGTAACGCTAATGATGAGTATGTTTAAATTATTCATTTTCAACTAAATTAAAGGAAGACCTGATTAAAAATAATGTAAGATGATACATCACTGTGATTTTGCAGGAAACTTGGAACGTAAAGAATTAAGTCACTGCTGTGACTACTTCCATTTTCATTTATGGGAACAGTCTATAAACACAAAAACCAGGAATAGAATTGATGCTGCATATTGTCTCATTCTAACAAATAGATAATATTCAGCTGTATATAACTGAGTTCATTGAAAATAAACTTGTTACACTTATAAGAGGTGCATTTTTATATCTCATAATTATGTATCAGTGTTTCTAATTTATTTATGATGTATTGAACAATTGGATATTAATAATTAGAAGAATAACTTAATACAAAATTAAAAAGTTTAATGCTTAGAAGTTTATGGCCACAGGAAATACAAAAAATAAAGTAAAAATATATTTTAGAAATATATTTACTATTATTGCAGAGAAATGAGAGGATAAATAAAATATTTTTAAGCATAATTGTATATAATACATTAAGAGAAAATGCTGAGGGGAGGAAATAAAACGGAAATACGAGTTCAAGGAGAAAGCATGTAAAATGTCTACCATTTGAAGAAGAGCTTGTTCATTGTGTAAATGGAGGATTATGGGCTTCAAATTGCTCTGATGTTTAGAATCCATTTGGTACACTTAAAACAGTAACATTATAGCTTTGTTTTTAGATACTGTTTGCAATGCACTGGAAGTTACATCCTTTCAGTTATTTGAAAGTATGATGAAAAGTTTTAGATATGAACTTAAAAAGGTGAAAGTGATAGTGTTTAATGTTTGTTTGAATGTAACATGAAGAAAAATAGTCAAGGACTACTATTCTTAGCTGTATAGAATATGTGACGGGTCACAGGCGATGGGCCGCAGGCAATACTTTAAGATAAGATAATAGGCAGTATCATATTTCTGACAAATAATTCTTTTTAAGTACAGTTGAAAATCCATGTGTCGAGTGTCTTGGGGACAATTAATTGCAACAAAGAACAAATGAGTAGGGCAGTAACAGTCTTAATTCAACGCTTGCAGGGAACAAGTGCATAAAATGCAGATAACCTTGGGCAAAATGATGGTGAACTGATAGAATTTAGGTTGAATTCCAAAAATAGGGTATTATTAGCAAAATGACATTTAACAAAGGGTTCCAACAGGCTGCTGTACTAATTGAAAAAAAAATCAGTAGAAACACAGAGGCAAAGGAATCCGAGAGCTGGGCATTTATTTAGGGAAGAGTATTTGCAGTCGGAAGAAGCTGAGAGAGGTGTAAGAAGGAGTCGAAGAAATTTGACCTACAAAACAATTTACATTATGAAGTCAAATCAAGAGACTGTTACTTAGTTATAGAGCTCAGTGCAGGTTTCTGAGGAAGAAGGCAGAGAAATAGAAAAAAAAATTTACAGAAGACATAGGGTTAAATTGAAGGAAAAAACATCATGGAGGTGTGGGGGAGGATGCGGACATTTAGTGGAAAACATCTCCCCTTTGTTAAGCAAGAATGAAAATCGGACCGTAATTATCTCAGGAAGGATGGAAGATTTAAATTTTGGGGGTAAGGTTTAGTTTAAACATGCTAGTATGATCACCAAGACTGTTGCGTTTGCTTTTATTTATTATGTAATCAATAAATAGTTCATAAGTACTTGATGCAGGATGCTGTGCTAGGTGCCAAGGGGATATGTGGGTGGCTAGCATGGTCCCCACCAACAGTTTGTTCACAAGCTTGTAGAAAAGCCAAAGACCATACATGTAGGTAGATACAAGACAAAGTAGTATGTTGTGATAAAACAAGAACCCCAGAGGAGAGGAAAATTATTTCCAAATTAAGTAGATGAGGCAAATTCATTTATTTACATAATATTTCAGCACATATTTGAATGACTACTATACAAGAGCAGTGTGCTCAGTGTGGGGGTATAGCAATGTATCGGATAGATCCAGACCTTATTTATTTAGATCTTTGTGATTCTTGGAGGAATTTCCTGACAGTGTATTTAGAAATTTATGTTTTTCTGAATCCTGAATCATGAGAAAAATTGATGAAGAATTGGGAAAATGGGAAAAGTTACTGTGATTTTCCTGCGAGAATTAAAACTTACAGTCATCTTTGAAGTGTTCTGGCTGGAAGGAGTCCTTTTACATCAAGTCAAAAGCAAGAGCAGGAAACGTTGACAGGTGGAGTTGAAGGTGAAGGCCAATTCTGAAACTGGGACAGGAGCACATAGGAAAGAAGAGGTCATGAGCTAATCAGTTGGTCTGGCTTGTAGCTGTTGCCAACGTATTGTGTGTGTTCATGGTCGTAGCTGATGCTAACGGAAGTTATTCTTGCAGATAAAATAAATGTTAACAAGTTTATACATAGGGTAACCGGATGGTGCAAATAGTTAATGTGCTCGGCTGTTAACTGAAAGTTTGAAGGTTCAAGTCCACCCAGAGGCAACTTGGAGAGAAGTCCTGGTGATCTACTTCTGAAAAATCAGCCATTGAAAACCCTATGGAGCACAGTTCTACTCTGACACACATGGGGTCACCATGTGTCGGAATTGACTTGACGGCAACTGGTTTATACTATATACAAATCCTGTGAGTGGTATTCCAAGAGAAAAGCAAGCTTGGAAGCACATTAAGTTCTTCAATTGACAATTTCTACGTGTAATTCTGTGTAGTGCTGTTAACCTTGCTAGGAGTTCTGAATGTTACATTATTATTCAAATTCTACCCAATTATGTTTTTCCGGTGTTTGAATATTTGTTAGAGGATACAGTTCCCAGATTACAACCACCTCTTTGGTGATGGAAGCCTGCAGTTTGAGGCAAAAATACATACTGTCCACTTGCATATGTATCATGAATTGACCAAGTTCTTTTGTTCTTCCCAGCACCCTACAACTCAGCCTACATTGTATTAGAATCAAGTCCTGTGTACTCTACCTTACATTCCATCTTTGCTTCCTATTGCCCACACCCCTTTTTATTCACTCCATGCGCTTGTCACTTTATGCCCTTCTGGAAACAGTCCATGTATTTCTAGACCTCTGTTTCTCTGCCTCTGTTGTTTCCTTGCCTGGAATGCGCTTTTGGTTCCCTTTCTGGCCTACAATTCACCTTCCCCTGTCTTCAGTTTCCCAAAAATTTCCTTTAAGTCTTAGTTCACAGGCCAGCCCTTCCAGAAGCCTTCCCAGATCCTTGGCCAAAATTAATCCCTTCTGTCTTCTCCTGGTAGTTATTTTTTCTCTTTATGATGCGTGCAGTTTCCTTGTATCGTATTTCATCCTCTTATTTGTCAGGTACTGTGCCAGCTGGAGGGATACAACCCACCTCAAAAAGTTTAACATCTGGTAGAGAGTCAAAAGAGGGTTTACTTGGAAATGTTTGTTGACTGGAATAAAACACACAATTATTGAACATGGTGATACTGTCTAACTGAATCACAATGAATGAGTGGTCTAGACATAGTGCCCTGTTTTTAGAAATCCAATCCTGTTCCTCTAGAGACCCCAGCTCAACAGGAGGATAGAACAGATGTTCAGTGAATGCTTATGGTTTGGAACTGGCGGTAGAGTCTGTCAGTGTTAGCACCAACATTTCAGCAACCCCTCTGAACTTCTTCACATCCAGCTGGCACATTCAGTTGCTGTTGTTTCCCGGCAGCACTAACTGGCTGCAGTGTGAGAAGCAGGACTTCAGGGTGCTTTTAATGTATTAATTCTGCTTGCCTAGCTTGTGATTGCCTCATTCCAACTTGCTACACCCAGTATCAGCTTGCATGTCTTACCCAGTTGTGCTGTGATGAGTGTCCCCCCAGGCTCAGATGCCTGGCCTTATCCCAAGACTTTGTTGCTTGTGAGTTGGGCTCTCTGTTTAATCTTCAAGGGACCTTGCAGGTAATGTTGAGCTACACTTGGGTAGCCTGAACAAATTTGAGCTTCACAGGTAAACTGCACACAATTGTTACTTTATAGACTCAGTCTGAGTTGGGCCTTGACACTGCAGTGACACCACACTCTTCACTGCCTTCCCTCCTGATCTGGCATTCTCGTTACTTAAGGATTAACAGATCAATGAACAGTGTGTGGTCCAAGTGGCCACATTAGGTAATAGCTTTCACTCTGTTCTGCCAGTGAAGTTCTTTAATTCATTATTTAATTCTTGGTGTAGGTTGGGATAGAGTTTTTCTCTATATGTAACTTGATGCCAATCCATATACATGCCTATAATTGAATTACAATTTAGATTTTTAACTAATAACTTTATTAGATCATTTAATAAAGTTAACTTAAACTATCCATGTAAACCTTAGAGTAAAAATATGATTTCTACAAGCCACACAGGAAAATCAGTCTCAGGGCTTGAGACTCCCATTCCCTTTCTCTGAAAGGAAAAGGAGAGAAAGGCACCAACATTTATTGACTAGGTCCTTTATATGTATAATTTCATTAATTACAGTCACATGAGGTAGGGGATGTTACACTCATTTTAAAGGTAATGAAACCAAGTCTCAAAAGAGTTTAGGAAACACTTGTTGTGAGCACTCCGATGAAAAGTGAAGAAGCCAGGATTCAAACCAGGCGTGGTCTAGCTCCAAGCTTTTTTCATTGCCTCTCCTTTATGACTGCATTTTATGTGTTCACTTTATGAGGATATTTATAGATACATTTCCTGGAAAATTGTTTTCTGCTATTAATTGCTAATTGATTGTTTAATACAGCTCGGACTTCCAGTCCTTTGTGGTTTGGGTGGTGCTGTGTCTCTGCCTGAAATGTCAACGCTGTGTGTTTGCCTTGTGACCTTCTCCTCAGCTTTAAGATTCAGCTCCAATGTGACCGTCCCTTTGAAGCAGCCTTTGAACTGTATCCCATTTTTTCCCTTATAATTTTATTTGTTAGATTTTAAAAAATTGTAAAAGAAATGCACATACATCTTAAACCAAACCAAAACTTGCTGTCGAGTAGATTCTGACTCGTAGCGACCCTATACGACAGAGTAGAACTGCCCCATAGGGTTTCCAGGGAGTGACTGGTGGATTAGAACTGCCGACCTTTTAGTTAGCAGCCAAGCTCTTAATCACTGCACCACCAGGGCTTCACACATAATCTTAAATAGTGAAAAAATGCAAAGATTATGAATAGCTTCTGTCCCCTACCTCTCTTCCATTTCAACCCCCTTCTGAATTAACATGTTTTAAAAAATAATTTCAAAAAGATTAATAGAAAAATATTGCAAGAATAATATGACCGTATACTCTTTGTCCAGATTCATCAACTTTTAACATTTTCCTACACTAGTTTTACCATTCTTTTTCTTTTTCCCTCAATAAATAAAAATACTATTTATTAAGCATTTGAGAGTAGGTTGCATAATTCATGCTGTTTTTTCACCTTAATAATTTAGTGCGTATTTTCTAAGAACGTGAGCATTAGTCGTCATGTCTCTTTTGTCCTCTTCAGATCGTTTTAGTTTGGAACAGTTATCAGTCTTCCATTGTCTTTCTGTATATAATTTACAGATATAATTTGATAACTTACATTAAAGATTTGTATAATATAAAACATTTTAATGTAATTATATAATGTTATATAATTAATTAAATATAAACTATATAATTAAATGTTATATAATTTATAAAACCTATGATTTATATATAATATATAAAAACTATAATATAAAAAAATAACATAAACATAACATTGAATATATAAACATAATATGTAAATGTATAAATCTATAGTATATATTTATATATATTAATATCTGTAAGTATATATAATATATACATAAACCGAAAAAACCAAACCCATTGCTATTGAGTTGATTCCGACTCATAGCAACCCTATAGGACAGAGTAGAACTGCCCCATAGGGTTTCCAAGGAGCACCTGGTGGATTTGAACTGCTGACATTTTGGTTAGCAGCCGTAGTCCCTAACCACTACTCTACCAGGGCTTCCAATATATACATATATACAATATATATAAGTATATATATCGTACATTATGATACATTATGTGTTGTAATGATTAAGTCACTATAGATAGATAGATTAAATTGTTTAATATTATGAAATACCTAGGACAGGCAAGTGTATAGAGACCAAAGTTTAGTAGTGGTTACTAGGGGCAGGTAAGGAGCCCTACTGGCACAGTGATAAAAGCGCTTGGCTGCTAACCAAAAGGTCGGTGCTGTTCCAACCCACCAACTGCTCCCTGGGAGAAAGATGTGGCAGCCTGCTTCCATAAAGATTTACAGCCTTGGAAAGCAGTTCTACTCTATCCTATAGGATTTCTGTCAGTCTGAATCCACTTGATGACAATGGGTTTGTTTGGCTTAGGGGTGGGTAGGATGGAGGGGAAAGGAGGGACTCACTGCTTAGAGGGTACTGAGCTTCTGTTAAAGGTGATGGGAAAATTTGGAAATGGATAATGATGGTTGAACAGCAGGATAAACATCACTAATGTCACTGTTGAAATGGTAAATGATTTATTTGTTACATATTAAAAAGAAACCAAACCTGTTGCTGTCGAACGATTCTGACTCATGTAGACCACAATAAAAAGCACATTTTATAATTTATTAACATATATGTGTATAAATATAAACATATATGTATTTTTATAGAAGTTTCTCATCCTGGGTTTGCCTAATGTTTTCTCATGATTGTATACAGGATATGTTTTTCTGGCCAGAATACTACATAAGTGATGTTTTGTCCTTCTGTGGGTATCACATGCAGAAGCATGCAATATTTCTCTGCGCTTTATTGGTGAGGTTAATTTTGATTACCCAGTCAAGATATAATTCAGTTGTAATCCAGTTTCACAGCAGTATGATTATTCTTTTGTTTGTATTTTTCCAGCTAATAATAATCAGTGGGAGACACTTTGAAACCATGCAAAATACTCTCTGCCTTATCAAACTTTCACCCAATTTACTTTAGCATCCATTGATATTTCTTGATGTTTTTTGCTTGATCCAGTCTTTACTCTGATGGATGCAAAACAGTTCTCTTCCAACTCTACCACTCTCTTCACATTCACTAACTGGCTTTTCAATGTAAAGAATATCTTTCTGTTTCTTCCCCATTGACTTGACTTCCTGTATGTATGTATGTATGTATATAAGTATCTATTCATTCATCTATATATGTATTATCAGTTTTGACTCATAGATCTCTGTTTTTTTCAATGGTTTATTCATTCCTGTCCTTACTGATGTTGATGTTCAAATCGTCTCACATTTGGTCCGTGGGAACTTCTGTTACTGGCTCCCGTGTCCTTTTTATATGAACCTACCATTTTTTGAGCCCTTCCTTATATTCTGACATAAGAAAATGATCCAATTTCCTCTTGTATCTCCCCAGCCTCAGCCCTTTAATCAGATACTTCTCCAAGGAGCCCACATTCTCTTTAGTAGGGAAATGACTTGTGGTTAATGCTGGGTTGCTTTTTGCTACTGGGGCATCTAGCTTTTAGTCCAGTTCAGTGACAGAGCTAAGAAATACACACACACCCATACACATGCACACATACATACACATACATGCACGCCTATGTTCCCACACACATGTATTAATCATGAGTTCGGACTCATTCTTATCATAAGTATTTATCGTTCAACTTATTTTTTCCTTAAAAACCCGATTGCCATCAAGTCGATTCCAACTGATAGCGGTCCTATGGGACAGAGTAGAACTGCCCCATAGGATTTCCAGGGAGCGCCTGGTGGATTCGAACTGCCAACCTTTACATTAGTTGCTGAACTCTTAACCACTGCATCACCAGGGCTCCTATTTTTTCCCAATACTCTGTAGTAAATAACCCCTGGTCCATTAGCACTCTGGTACCCAAAAACTAGCACAGTGTCTGACACTCAGTCATTGCTCAAAAGATATTTTTGAATAAATTAATGAATTAGTAAACTTTGATGCTGTGAATTGACCCTCTATAGAAGTGAAAAATGACGTAAAGCATGAAAAGCATCCCCTTCCTTTCTTTGTCTTCTCCTTCTATAAACTTATTGTTAAATATATGTGATAACTAGAGTTGGCTAGACATGTATCAGAGTTTGAAGAAGAACAACGTGTACATTTAATTCATCTAAAAACATGGTTTGGTAATGATTTTCTGAAAATAATTTTCTGAGTTTTTTTTTTTTTTTTAACTTTTAGGTGGCTGGAATTGTTGGCAGAGCTGACGTGTTAGCATGTCTGCTGTTTCTGTTGACCTTTCTCTCCTACAGTAGGTATGTATGGTGCCAGTACCCTTCTCTGTGATTACGCTTATGATGTCGTCTCTTGTCCGCAGAGAGTCTCTGCCTTGTGTGTATGCTGTGAGCATCTGCCTCTGAGAGAGGGGGACGGCTTCTTGGCAGTGAAATTCTTAGTGAGCTTCCTGGGGCCTGGGAATAGGAAAACCTCTCCTTCCATGATGCTGGCTTGCTATGTGTTCCAGACACATTCTGGACCATATCATAGCCTTATAAAGGGAGTAATTGCCAGGGCTGGAAAGCCAAGCTCTTGCTTCTTGACTCCTCTTACTTTTAGTTTCTGACCATAAATGGAATTGGGAATCTTACCTGTGAGCCGAAATAAGCTGAGTATAACCCTTTCTTATATGCCTCTGATTTACTTAGATTCTCCTTTACTTTCTGGTCTTCATCTAGTTTCTCTCTCTCTCTTTTTTCTGTTTAGAATCCTCACCACAGTAGCTCAGAGTTTAAAGTAACAAGTGCATTAAAAGCAGTGTTTCTTAACTCTCAACTGTGGTCTTGCAGTGTACCCAACTTTTCACCAGAACAGTAAAGTGATCAGATTGTTACCTGAATTGTTACCATCCACATAGGTAAAGGGGTGAATTAAAAAGAGAATGTGAGTGGGGACAGATAGCTCAGCATGGCCCAGACAAAGGGGAGAGGGTGAATCATGTTGCCGTGCTTTCTGGAAGGGTGCCTGGTTAGGGATTTATGAACTTTCTTCTTTAGATTGGGATGTTTCATTAACAAACATCCCCATCCTATGATGCTACAAATCACAGTGACTCTGTTTGAGAAGCACTGTTCTAAACCAGTGGTTCTCAATTAGGAGTGATTTTGTCTCTCCTCCCCTACACAGGTACATTTGTGAATGTCTGGAGACATTTTTGGTTGCCACAACTTGGGAAGTGATACTGGCATCTAGTGGGTAGAGGCCAAGGATGCTACTTACCACCGTACAATGCACAGGCTGGCCCATGTGACAAAGAATTACCTGGCCCCAAAATGCCAATAGTGTCAAGATTGAGAAACCCTGTTATAAACCATTAGGCCTTGGATCAAGAATGAAATAAATTAAATCTTATGATGGGTTAGGTTTTACAGGGAAGTTTTGTTTTGTTTTAAAGAGAGGAGGCTCTTCTTGGTCTTCTAGCCCTGGCTTTGGGACCTCCCACTGGAGTCCTGGTGGCACAGTGGTTAAGCGCTGGGCTGCTAACCAAAAGGTCGGCTGTTTGAATCTACTAGCCACTCCTTGGAAACCCTATGGGGCAGTTCTACTCTGTCCTATAGGGTCGCTATGAGTCGGAATTGACTCATTGGCAGTGGGTTGGTTGGTTGGTTACTGTATTCCTAACTGTACAAAATGGTGTAGTGAAAATCTTTTTAAAAACTCAAATTCAGTAATGTTTACTCTGGTTTTATAAGAAGATTAATACTCTCGTTTTAGTGTAGACTTATTCTCTTGGGCTTTTTCAGTTGTGGTTGATCTGCTCAGAAACATGGTTAAGCCTCCAGTGTATCCGCACCTGTGTGGCAGTGAGCCAGGTTGTTACAGGTTTCTGTTGAGCATGCCATTCTCACCTTTAGAAATCTAAGGTATGGGTCAGCTCTCTAGAAGAATGCATATCTACCGAAAATTTTACATATAATTTCATGCAGTTATTCCAAGACAAAACAATAATGACAAGACATCACAGCTACAGAAATATTAGCTTTTACTTCAAAGGAATAAGAGCAAAGGGGTGTGGCAGCTGCTGAAGGGAACAGTGATGTTTCTTGGTATGAGGCTGATTTCTATTTTGTAAGGTGAACGAAAGAATGTACAACACTGGAGAGTTTTTGAAAATCACTGTTGGAAATTATGCTGAGAAAAAATACATTTCACCTAATACATAATCATAGAGAATAAATAAAAAAATACAGATTAGCTAAAATAAAAGACTAAGGTTAGAACATCTGTATATAAAGATATTTTTACTGAAATAATGATGTGATAAACACTTGACCTATGATAAACCATTTAATCTTCCCAGCAGTGCTATGATCCCATTTCACACACAAGGGTTCTGAGGCACCCAGAGGTAAGGTAACTTGCCACTTATTTTACTGTGAACTGCGGAGCTGTGATTTGAACCCAGGGAGCCTGGCTTTAGAGCCCATGCATGTTGTTTAGTAACCTGCATTATTTGCTTAAACTATATTCACTTAACCATTTTTCTATGTCATTAAGCATATATGTTGGGCAGCATTTTCAATGGCTTTATAGTGTTTGTTAGCATATACCATAATTTAAGTACCAAATTCTCTATTGTTGGATATCGACTTTTTTCCATCTTTGCAAATTTCAGTAATTCTATGATGAACATTCCTGAAGAAATATTTGCTCACCTACTTAATTACTTAGAATAAAATGAAGTTGATATTAGACCTTATCCTTGAAAGGTGGCATTTCTTATTAATCCATGTTTCTTCTTAGATTAAAAGAATCTCAACATGTTTTTCAGGAGTTTGGATCAGTGTTGTGTTGGGGAATGTTTCCCTCCCACGGCTTCTCCCTTCTTCTTGCTGCTCAGTTTGGTTCTGGGGACCTGTGCAATGCTGGTGAAGGAGACAGGCATCACGGTGTTTGGAGTGTGCTTGGTTTATGATCTCTTTTCCTTATCCCACAAGCAAGATAAATCGTAAGTCATTTTCAAGTTTTCGTATCAAGTGGTGGCATATCCAGAGAGGAATCACTTAAAACAATGGTGTCCAAGCTTTCATTAAAAAAAAAATAAAAGCAGAGCACTCTGTTAAATGTAATGTCACCTTGGACCCTAGCATAATGAACAAGATTTGTAAACATAAATGAGTTTTATAGGTTCAAGCTCTCACACTTTTATAAAATGAGTCAGGACTATGAAGTAGTGTTTGTGAGCCCAGGGTTTGAAATTGAAAAGCATCTATGTTAATTGCAAGTTTATTTGCTAATTTGGTTTGGTTGCACTTTGCTGTTGTGTACAGTCGAGTAGATTCTGACTAAGTAGCACTAAGAAAATCTTGATGCCTAAGAAGAAATGGTTGCAAGTGGTAATTTTTTAAGAGCTTGCCTCGAATCTCTGTATTCAGATGAGTGCTCTCCATCAAAGAGCACTGCTAACTTGGAACCTGTTTGTTTACTCTAGTGATGATACTGTTATGGAAGAGCTTTGAGTGGCGCCTATTGGAATTACACAAAGAGCCAGTGTAAATCATACTGGAATCATGTTCAAATTAAAGAACAAGTTTATTTAGTAGCCCATTTTCATTTAAACAATTTAAAGCACATTCATTTTATCCTGTGAATTATAGATGAGAGGTATGACTAAGGTGTATTAAAAGTTTAAAAATATTACTACAGTTTTCTTCCCCTATCAGATCTATAGTTACTAACAATTTGACATGCAGACCCTAAGTTTTTCAGTAATTATAAGAAGCTATAACTTATGGACTTTAAAAGAAATGGCTTGTCAGATGAAGGATTTTATCTTTTAAAAATCCTGCCTCTTTTTCCCCCTTTATTCTCCACTCCTTTTTACTGTTGACATAAAGATAAGAGCAGTGCAATTGAGTGGCAACAATCTGAAATGAGTCATTAAATTCTGATCACCTTCCTGCCTGGGCATGTGATACTTGGAGATGATTTAAATAGAGTTTAGTGCTCAGTTAGCTGTCTGTAAATCTCAGA
The DNA here is from genome assembly GCF_000243295.1 of Trichechus manatus latirostris. Taxonomy (NCBI): domain Eukaryota; kingdom Metazoa; phylum Chordata; class Mammalia; order Sirenia; family Trichechidae; genus Trichechus; species Trichechus manatus. The sequence continues at coordinate 7,953,038 of NW_004444048.1, read as the reverse complement.
GGCATGTAAAAGGAAGGAGTCCAGTTAATCACTTTGACCCAAGCTCATGCCAAGAAAACTGTGGACCTCAGAACTCTCCCTTGACTTAAATGAGAATCCTTTTCTCTCTTTCCTCTCCATCGATGGGAGTAATTGCATTGCCAGCCTTCATTTTAGAGAGCAAGCTGTAAACCCCTCTTACTTCCCACTTTCCTTGTACCTGCCTCCCAATTTCTTTCTGCTTTGCCTCACTGGCAGCAAAAGGATGTGACAACTGACTGCATATGCTCTCAGTTGGTCCAGTCCAGAGCTATTTTAATGTCATCCTTGAACTGACGTCCCCTGTGGTCTAGTGACTCTCCAGCTCACACTTCTTTCTCTCCTCTTCATCCTGTCACTGTTGAGCAGGCTCTTTTCAACGGGGGATAATTTTTTTTTCCTTTAATAATCTTTCTTGACTATCATAATAAACTACTAGAAGTTCTATGGAAGGAATGATACTGCTAATATGTAGCTTAGAAGTCTCACAGCTCATACTTTGTGTGTTTTTTTAAGAAGCTCTTAGCTCTCACACAGAAAACACGTCGAGTCAATTCCGACTCATAGTGACCTATAGCTCTATGTAACTGGAGGCATCCATTCTTTCCTTTATCCTTTTATCCATTATTCAACATATGCTTATTGTGTGCCTTCCTGAGAACTGGACAGGTAATGCTCCTTTGCCCGAAGACCAGGCTGTTAGAGGGAGACACACATAAGTAAGCACATGGGTAGCTCATGACAGTTGTGTAAAGTACTATGAAGGACATGTTTGGGTTGCAAGCGTATGTAACTGGGAGACAGGCCAATAACAGTTAATATTTCTGGAGTGCTGGCAGTGTGCCAGACCTTGTGCCACATCATATATACAGTTATTAAATCATTTAATGCTCACAACAATCCTATGAGGTAGAGGCTATTATTCTTGTTTTATAGAGGAGGAAACTGAGGCTTGGAGGGGAACCTGCCCAGCATGAAACAGCTAGTAACAGATGGAACCAGGATTTGTTCCTGTGTCCGTGTGACCCCAGAGCCACATGGTTAGCATTGGGCACTACTGCCTCCATAGCAGGAACACAAGGCAGGGACTCGGGAGGCCTCCCAGCACGTCTGCTGCTGAGGGCCTGGGCTCATGTTTGTATCATGAGATAGTTACACCAGCTCAGCAGTTCTGAGTGTTTTGGGATCATGGGCCCCTTTGAGAACCTCACAAAGCTGTGTCTGTTTTTCTCGGTATAATGCACACACACACAGTTTTGCACAACTCTTAGGGATCTGTTTCCCCTGGTTTGTCTGCTGAGTCAGAATAAGCATCTTGTACTGTGTGATTCTTGAGATCTTCCCTTGTATGATTTAGGCAGCAGGAAGGCAACAGTAACAGAAACAAACGTTAGAAGCATTTCTCTATGTGAAAAGCGATTTATTCCCAACTTGTAAAATTGAGCCACACAAATGGAGTGGGACTTCTTTTATTAGACAGTCCCTCTGGTAGAAATGTTTTCAGTGAAATATCGGCTCCTGAAAGTTAACTTTCTCTTTTTTCTTTTCCTTCTTTTTTTTAAAATTCGAACATAATTTCTAACATGTAGAAAAGAGAGTTCTTTGATCCCAGTTCCCTTCCTTTCTTCCTAGAGGTAGCCAGGATTCTCAGTTTGGTGCCTTTCATTTCTGATTTTGTGTGTGTGTGTATGTGTAGGTGCTCTTACTTCATATGTATAGACCAGTGAATATCAAATAGCATTGTCTACATATGTTCAAACTTTATATAAATGGTATCAATTCTTTTTTTTTCATTTAAACATTAAGATTTTGAGACTCATTGATGTTGATACATTTAGTTCACTCATTTTAAATGCTGTATAGTATTTAATCATCACTATTTATCCATTCTTCTGGACTTGGAATTTAGGTTATTTCACATTTTTTTATTGTTGACTATGCTGCCTCCAATTTTTTTGTGCCTGTGTTCTTGTGCACATGGATGAGGCTTTCTCTAGGCACACACGTAGAAGTGAAGCTGCTGAGGTGAGAGGCAGATGCATGTTCACTGTGTTCCATACTGAGACATTGCTCTTGGCAGTGATTGTAGCAGTGTGTAAGAACCCCTTTGCTCACATTCTCATTATCCCTTGGTGGTATGAGATGTGTTAATGTTTTGCTGATCTAGTGGTTATGAATTGTATCTCAGAGGAGTCAGGAAAGAAAAATGTAGTCAGAGTACATTTTGCTATGCACTTATCTCTCTTCCTCAGTAGTACAAATACTTCAGTCTTTAGATACAGTTCTTAGATGGCTACATCCAGAGTACTGTGACTTATTTATTTATTTTATTTTTGAGTAGCTGAGCTAAGAACAGTGTTTTACAGAATCATAATTATGTAAACACCAAACACCACTTCAACCAAAAATTATGGGATAAATGTATTTAGAGAATGAGGGGAAAAGAGGTGTGTGTGTGTAGTAGGGGCTGTGTAAGAGGGACTGAGTTCTAGTCTTCTCTAGTAGGAAGTCAATATGATAAGGTCTACAACTGAAAAAAAATCAGAAAACAATAATTGTTAGTTTTTAAATATGGTGGTAAATACCAGGAGCAAAAGAGCTACAGGGCTTGAGAATCGTTGCTTTCTTATAGGGAGCAGGGCTTGGGTGTGGGACAGGCTACTGCTATTTCTTGTAAGCCTTGTAGTTCTATTTGACTTTATTTTCCTTTGATTCTCTGCACAAATAGGAGCAATGGGGTCATCCATCAGTGCAGCCCCCAGCAGCCTGGGTGCCCCCATCCCTCCTCACTGCCAGCGCACCCTCACTGGGAGAATGGAAAGCAGCGCTTCCCTCACAAAGGAGCTTGGGGTGCCTGCCACTCCGCATTGCCACCAGAACCCAAGAGCAGTGGATTCCCAGTGTCTCCAGGAACTGTGTGGTCCATGATGAGGTACTTGGTGAGGCTCCTTGCTGGTGTGCATTTTCAGTGTTTATCATCACCTAATGCAGTGTGCTGACTGGGATGCATTGGGTCAGTTCTTTGTAACTTTATCACCTTCGTTCCTCTCTCCTTCCTGTCTTCCCTTCCTTCCCTGTATTAGATAGAATAAGAAAGGAGCAACTAGAGGAATCAAGCAGAAGCCCTGCTGTCTGCCACCATTTGGAAGCAGGGGGTGAGGTGTGGGTCTGTGAAGCCTCAATTAAGAAGAGCAAATATTTTACTGCTTCACTGGTGGAAGAGCCCCTGGCATCAGAGAACAGGCGCCCTTGGTTTTCTGCAGGAAGAGCTGTCTTTACTTTCCCTCTGTTCTGTCTCTCTCCCTGCTCCTTCACATTTGATTTGAATTTATTGCAGCCTGAGTATGAGAGGAAGCTCAGGGACTCTTCCTCTCAGAAGTGTTTCATGCTAACTGAAAGGTTGGTGGTTCAAGCCCACTAGGTGCTCTGTAGGAGAAAGATGTGATAGTTGCCTTCCGTAAAGATTGGAAACCCTGTAGGGGCACTATGAGTCGGAAGGCAATGGGTTTGGTTTGGTTCATGTCATGATTGGTGCTTAGGCTGCTTGACTTCTAAACCTGTGGTTTTCTTTTTTGCCATGCTGTAAAGTCCAGGGTCCCAGGCGAAGGCTTAGCTTTGGGAAGGAGAAAGGACACTTATACCATAGCATGTGGAGCTGGCTTCCTATTTGAACTCTTTAAGGGTAGAATGATTCTTTCGATCATCCTTGGGTCCACTGAGGCACCTCTTAACTTCCTTCAGTATAGGATATTGGTACTAACACACTGAGTAAAGAGACATGCTTTTGTAGGTTACTTTTTTGTTTTGTTTTTAACCCTAACCCCAAGGCTATTTTAGAGAGAGGTCTATAGAGCAATATAGGTATTGCTGAAACTGGGTCAGGTTTTTACTAATATGTTTGTGAGCAAGGAGGACCATTTTCCCTCCTTTGAAAGGAAAATTGTCTTATAATTTCCATTTTTGGAAAAGAAAGTCATATATTTGAGTTTAGATTTTGAATACTGTGTATCTTTTCAGAAGGTGATCATGTAAAGCAAATAAAAGTTCTAAGAGGCAACATAGTATTTAAATGCTTTGACTTTGCAGAGAGAGGGATCAGGGTTTAAACTGGCTCGGTCACCTACTTGATTTTAGGCTAGTTATTTAATCTCTGTGAGGCTCAGTTTCTTCATTTCTTGAAGGAGGAAATAATAATAGCACCTTCCTCCGAGACATGTTTGTTGTCAGGACTAAAATTAGTAGTACCTGTAATAAACACGTAAAGTACCTGGCTTACAGTGGCCATTCAGCAGATGACAGTCAACAGCATTATTATTAGTTTACTATTGCTTATTAGTTTTTAGTTTTAATTTGATTTGTTAGTTATAATAATAACCAATAGTTACAAGTTTAGCATTATTATACCTGTGTGGGTTTCTGAACACCAGGATGCATGATTAAAATGGTAGTTGTGCATTATATAGGCCGGGAATGAGTTTGTGCAGGATTTTTTTTTTTTTTGCTTCAACTTTGGCACTAGGACATATTTGTAATGCATGCACTGGTATGAGGCCAATAAATGTTGGGCTAAACACTATCAGGTAAAATATGTTTTCAGAAATTACCAAACACAGGGAAAAATCTTTTTCTACTGCACGTCATTTATTTATTTGCCTGTTTTTATGGGTGACTTAGTGATTGGCTTATGCGTGAAAAGTATAATGAAAAACCTAGGACTGAGAATATACACTCTGGAATCAGCTGAAATTTTAGTCGATACTATCTTTTACTGAATTACTCCATGTGAAATGAGAAGTATTTTGTATGTAAACACTGTTTCTGCCCACCCTTCTCGATACATCAAATTCATGCACACATGGACACACTTTCCCTTTCATATTAGAGAGCTCAGTGAATTCCACATGAAGTCTTATCTTCATTCCTTGTATATATAGTCATTCTTCATTTGATTTCACATTGAAATAATAGTGACCACAATATACAGCGAAGACAGTTCTTGGCTCACTAGATTTGTAGACATTTCCTCTTTTCTCTGTTACTCTGGAGGGTCTGTCATACATCATGTATTCATTCAGCAATATTTACTGAGCATCTACTATGTGCCAGGCACTATTTTAGGTCCTGAGAATTTGACAGTGAACTAAACAAAGTCTTGCCCTTATGGAACTTTGTTGGTTTGTGATCATAGTGCTTTTAATTAAAATGGGCTTTTTTCCTTTGTGGATGAGACAATGGTTAGATTTGCACTTCAGTGAATCTTAAGAGTCTTGTAAATACCTCGCACATAGCCATGCAGATCAAGAAGCTAAAACGGGTTTGGGATTAGAGGACAATTTGGCAGTCAAGTGAAATCGTAAGGTAGTTAAAATTCAGGAGACTCAGGGAGGCATATAAATATTTTGACCTTCACTAATGGAATGGGTAACCAATCTTTTAAGTATCGCTTTAACGTTTTATTTCTGTAGACCTTGCATTGCAGTCTTTTTCCTCAAAGTAAGAAATATTGTACAGACTAAACCCTTGAGGATGGATTTTGAAATTTTATTCCACACATACGATATTATGAGTAGGGCAGATGTGTTTCAGACCATTATTACCAGCCTCATAACAGTTTTGAGAAAAATTTAGCCAGCTAGGAAATGAGATTTGCAGGTGAAAGAAAAATCTTTGTTGAAAGTCTGGATTTTCCTGTGTCCACACCCCCTACCCCCACCATTTTACACACCTTTCCTATTGATTGATCTCAAATGGGACACTTTCAGTTTATTTCAACTACTGCCTTCAAAAATGAACTGACTGAATGCAGTATGGAGTTAATAAGTCTACACTGAAAATACATCCGACAGTTGAAAGTAAAATTTGTTGGTTGATATTTATTTAATTCCTCCTTCACTTTAAAATCTCTTGATGAAAGTGTAAACCTAAATGATGAATGTACATTAAGAGTACAAACCACTTCATTAAAGTAGATAACCGATATTTCATTTTAAAGAGTCTTTGCAAATTCTTTAGTTGCCCCTCATAGTCTTCCTCACTTCATTCTGTCCATTTTCTTTATTACAAAGATGTGCTAGACCACATTTTGCTGTGCACTTATCTCTCTTCCTCAGTCGTACAAATACTTCAGTCTTTAGATACAGTTCTTAGATGGCTACATCCAGAGTACTGTGATTTTTTTATTTATTTATTTTTTCACATACAAAAAATTATACATACACTGTTATGTGACCCTAGTTGCTCTCCCCATACTGTGACAGCACGCTCCTCCTTTCCACTCCTGTTTCCCTATGTCCATTCAACCAGCTCCTAACCCTCTCTACCTTCCCAACGCACCTCCAGACAGAAGCTGCCTGTTTAGTCTCTTGTATCTACTTGAGCGAAGAGGCACACTCCTCACGAGTATCACTTTATGTCCCACAGTCCAGTCCAATCCCTGTCTGAAGAGTTGGCCTCGGAAATTGTTTTTAGTTCTGGGCTGATAGAGAATGCAGGGGCTATGCTTTCCGGGGTTCCTCCAGTCTTAGTCAGACCATTAAGTCTAGTCCTCTTACTAGAATTTGAGTTCTGCACCCCACCTTTCTCTTGCTCCATCTGGCACTTTCTGTTGTGTTCCCTGTCAGGGCAGTCATTGGTGGTAGGTGGGTACCATTTAGTTCTTCTGGTGTCAGGCTGATGAAGTCTCTGGTTTATGTGGCCCTTTCTGTCTCTTGGGCTAATACTTTCCTTTTGTCTTTGGTGTCTTTGGTTTCCTTGTGTCTTCTTCATTCTCGTTTACTCCAGGTGGGTGGGACCAGTTGATGCATCTTAGATGGCCGCTTGCAAGCTTTTAAGACCCCAGACGCCATTCACTAAAGTAGGATGCAGAACATTTTCTTAATAAGCTTTGTTATGCCAGTTGACCTAGATGTCCCCTGAAAGCATGATCCCCAGACCCCATCCCTGCTACTCTGTCCCTCAAAGTGTTTGATTGTATTCAGGAAACCTCTTAGCTTTGGTTTAGTCCAGTTGTGCTGTCTTCCCCTGTGGTGTGTGCTGTCCTTTCCCTCACCTAAGATAATTCTTATCTACTATCTATTTAGTAAATAACCCTCACTCTCCCTCCCCCCGCCCACCATCAAAGAATGTTTTCTTCTGTGTTTAAATAGTGGTCTTATACAATATTTGTCCTTCTGTGACTGACTAAATTCACTTACATAATGACCTCCAGCTTCCTCCAGGTTACAAGATGTTTCACGGCTTCATCTTTGTTCTTTATCATTGTGTAGTATTCTACTGTGTGGATATACCATAATTTGTTTATCCATTCATCCGTTGGTGGGCACCTAGGTTGTTTCCATCTTTTTGCTATTGTAAACAGTACTGCAGTGAACATGGGGGTGCATACCTCTATACGTGTGGCAGCTCTTATTTCTCTAGGGTATATTCCAAGGAGCGGGATAGCTGGATCGTATGGTGCTTCTATTTCTAGCTTTTTTAAGGAAGCACCAAAGTGGTTGTACCATTTTACATTCCCACCAACAGTGTATAAGTGTTCCAGTCTCTCTGCAACCTCTCCAGCGTTTATTATTTTGTGTTTTTTGGATTAATGCTAGCCTTTTGGGGTGAGGTGATATCTCATTGTAGTTTTGATATGCATTTCTCTAATGGTTAATGATCGTGAGCATTTCTTCCATGTGTCTCTGAGCTGCCTGAATATCTTCTTTGGTGAAGTGCCTGTTCATATCCTTTGCCCATTTTTTAATTGGATTATTTGTCTTTTTATTGTTGAGGTTTTGCAGTATCTTGTAGATTTTAGAGATTAGATGCTGATTGGATTTGTTGTAGCCAGAAATTTTTTACTAGTCTGTAAGCTGTCTTTTTACTCTTTTGGTGAAGTCTTTTGATGAGCCTAAGTGTTTGATTTTTAGGAGCTCCCATTTATCTAGTCTCTCTTCTGGTACTTGTGCATTGTTACTTATGGTTCGTACTGTGTTTATGCCATGTGTTAGGGCCCATAGCATTGTCCCTATTTTTTCTTCCATGATCTTTATCGTTTTCGATCTTATATTTAAGTCTTTGACCCATTTTGAGTTAGTTTTTGTGCATGGTGTGAGGGATGGGTCTTGTTTCAGTTTTTTGCAGATGGATATCCAGTTATGCCAGCACCGTTTGTTAAAGAGACTGTCTTTTCCCCA
>NW_004444048.1:7928456-7942781 GCF_000243295.1 Trichechus manatus latirostris | reverse complement strand
GTGTGTTGAAGTCTCCTACTACTATTGTGGAGCTGTCTGTCTATCTTTTCAGTGCTGTTAGAGTTTGTTTTATGTATTTTGGAGCCCTGTCGTGGTATGCGTAAATATTTATTATGGTGATATCCTCCTGGTGTGTTGACCCTTTAGTTATTATATAGTGTCCTTTCTTATCTTTCGTGGTGGATTTTTCTTTAAAGTCTGTTTTGTCAGAGATTAATATTGCCACTCCTGCTCTTTTTTGAGAGTCGTTTGCTTGATATATTTTTTCCATCCTTTGAGTTTAGTTTGTGTGTGTCTTTAAGTCTAAGGTGTGTCTGTTATAGGCTGCATATAGACGGATCATGTTTTTTAATCCAGTCTGCCACTCTCTGTCTCTTTATTGGTGCATTTAGTCCAGTGTAATTCATTCAGTGTAATTATTGATAGGTACGAGTTTAATGCCATCATTTTGATGTCTTTTTTTGTGTGTTGTTGACAGTTTCTTTGTTCCACTTAATTTTCTGTGCTGAGTCGTTTTTCTTTATGTATTTTCTTTTCATCTTTTTGATTGTTGTTGATTTTGTGTTTGCTGAGTATTTATATTTTTCTAGTTTTTTATTTTGACTTGCAGAATTGTTCATTTCCTTTGTGGTTACCTTAATATTTGCCCCTATTTTTCTAAGTTTATACCAGTCTTTTATTTCTTTATATCACCTTGACTTCCTCTCCATACAAAAGATCTATGTCTACATTTTTAAGTCTTTCTTTTTTGTTTTATTGTTGTCACTTTTTATATATTGACATTTTTTCCCTATTTTCAGTGTTTTAGGTTTGATGTACTTTTGTGATTTCCCTATCTGGATTGATATCTGGTTGTTCTGTCCCGTATTCTAGTCTTGGATTGTTATGTGATGTTACTGATTTTCTAACTAGAGGACTCCCTTTAGTATTTCTTGTAATTCTGGTATGGTTTTTGCAAATTCCTAAACTTCTGTGTATCTGTAAATGCCCTAATTTCACCATCATAGTTGAGAGATAGTTTTGCTGGATATGTAATACTTGGCTGGCAGTTTTTTTCCTCCAAGGCTTTATATATGTCATCCCATTGCCTTCTTGCCTGCATGGTTTCTGCTGAGTAGTCCGAGCTTATTCTTATTGAGTCTCCTTTGTAGATGAGTTTTTGTTTATCCCTGGGTGCTCTTAAAATTCTCTCTTTATCTTTGGTTTTGGGGAGTTTGCTTATAATATGTCTTGGTGACTTTCTTTTGGGATCTACCTTATGTGGGGTTCAATGAGCATCTTGGATAGATATCTTCTCATCTTTCATGATATCAGGGAAGTTTTCTGCCAACAAATCTTCAACAATTCTCTCTGTATTTTCTGTTATCCCCCCCGTTCTGGTACTCCAGTCATTCCTGGGTTATTCCTCTTGATAGAGTCCCACATTATTCTTAGGGTTTCTTCATTTTTTTAAAATCCTTTTATCTGATTTTTCTCAAATAAGTTGGTGTCAAGTGCTTTATCTTCAGTCTCACTAATGCCAACTTTCATTGTCTGAATTCTGCTCCTATGACTTTTTATTGAGTTGTCTAATTCTGAAATTTTGTTGTTAATCTTCTGGATTTCTGATTTCTGTCTCTCTGTGGATTCTTGAAGCATGTTAAATTTGTCATTATGCTTTTCTCTAATCTTTTTAATTTCCTCTATTGCGTGTTCTGCATTTTGTTTATTTTCCTTCCTAATTTCTTGAAGAGTTCTGTATATTAATCTTTTATATTCTGCCTCTGGTAATTCCAATAAATTTTCTTCCCCTGGAAAATTTCTAGATTCTTTATTTTGGGAGGTTTCTGAAGCCATCATGGATTGCCCCTTGATGTGATTTGGTATTGACTGTTGTCTCCGAGCCATCAGTAAGTTATTATATTTATTTATTTTATGTTTGCTTACTGTGCCCTTGCTTCTTGTTTTGTTTTGATATGCCCAAATAGGCTGTTTGTATGAGCTAGTTTGATTATTGGCCCCTTTGAAGCTCTAATGTCCTGTCACCAGGTGGTTAGGTCTGTTACTAGGTATGTGAGCTCAGGAGTCTGCCCACTCCTCCTGTGTGGATTCAGCTTGGGTGCCCAGGTAGATAGCCAGCAAGTGTGTGGTGTAGGCTCTCACTTACAGTCCTAGACAGGCATGGGTGATAGGTGTAGGCACAGGCATCTGGCTGCAGCAGGGGGACACACTCTGAGCAAGGCAGAGGGCTGACGGCTGCCCCCGAGTGTCCAGGAGGAAGGCGTGTCCCTGTTCCCTAGACCGTGTAGGTGGGTGGGTTTTGCAGCCTGACTATGTGCACCTAATGCTGTTGGCTGTAAGGACCAGGGGGCACCTCTTATTCATGGGCCCCTATCATAGGTTGCTAGGTGGCATGTGTGGAGCCTCCAGTCCTCAGGCCCCTAATGTGGGTAGGTGAAGACCCTGCTTAATGGGCATAGCAGTGTCAAATGTCAAGAATCTGCCACTTCACTGCTGAAACAGTTGAAGTTAGACTTCGGTATTTACCTTTTGTACTGTGGTAATGAGGGCCTATGCTGTTGAGATGGGCCCACAGAAGTGTATGCAGGGGGCAAGGCACTCAGAGTCCGTGGATCCCTTATGAGTGTGCCTAGGCAAAGGAGCTGTACCTACCCTGGGTTCCTCGCTTAGGGGAGCTGGCAGTTTATTTTTTCCCCTGTTTGTTAATTCTTTCACTCTCCATGGCAGGGAGAATGACTCTGGGCTTGTGATGGATCCTACTCGCGGCCCAGGGGTCTCGGCAGTTGCTGAAGCCATTCCGGGCCCAGTGCAGAGCAGGGAGCGGGGAGGTAAATGGGAGAGAGGTTTTTCCCTAAGGGGGTATTTTTGATCTGCATGGTAGGCTGTACACAAGTTATTTTTCGCTGATCCAGGGCTGCTTCTCAGTGGTTCTGTGTGGCCACGTAGACTCTCTGGCACTGGGTCTCTCCTGCTGTGGAAAACACACCCCCCAAGCGTTGCTACTTCCTTGCCTCACCGCTCACCCCCAAGCTGAGCAGGCCTGAAGGGCTCAGGCTCTCGCCAGGTCATGTCTGCCAACTCCTCGCTGCTTCCGAACCGTCTTTCCCTCCCCCTCCACTTAGTCTGGTTCCTCAACTCTGCCTTAGATGTTCAGGCCTCCCAGATTGCCATATATAATTGATTCACTTGTTTTTTTAAGTCTTTGTTGTAAGAGGGTCCACCAGAAGCATCTGACTACTCCGCCATCTTGGCCCCACCTCTGTGACTTTTTGAGGGAGGCAGGAACATGGTGATTTTTGACCCAAGAAAGCAGTAGCTTCTATGCTACATTTTTTAATGACACTGGCCAAACCAATGAATGTAACTCAAAATACTTCAGTATTAAACAACTTTATAACTGTTTACACTCACAATCCTATCATTTGGACAGTCTCCAAATGATATTCTCTTGTGATCTTTGTCCCACATGAGTCCCAATTACTTAGTTTATTGATCTCTTTTTCTTATAGTGAATTGAGCGTATCTTTTGTTAGCACTCTGCACCCTTTGGTGTAACTGGAGTCCAGACATGATTAGTGCATGTTAAGGCACTGGAGGGGGAGGAGGTTGATTTCTGCAAACAATTGTCCTCCTATGGAGAAGGAAATATTTTACTGGGAAGGGTGACCAGATGGTATTATTTTGCCAAAGGAGAGACAGAAATGATAGAGACCAGTGGGAAACTTATTTAAAAAATAAACAACTGACACATCAGTTTGGTGTTGCCAGGTTTCTTAATTATGAACTGTATTCCTTGGAAGAGTGTCAAAAAGGATAAGATAAGGTTTTTTTCCTGAAGGACAATTGTGCTTTTAATGATTTTGGTTGGGTTGATTTACCCAATTTAAACTCCCAATTTCCTTTATAGTGACTTCTCTCAAATATGGAACTTACCAGAAAAGCTTTTTCTTTTTTGGTGAATAGAGAATTTGAAGAGACTTTATTTTTTTCTTTTTCTATTTCTTAACCATTAGGTAAGAATGATATTTTTCCCTCTGAACCAAACCCAGAGTAGGTGGTAGATCAGGGATTAACCTTGAAGAGTTTATGTGAAAACTTATTGAAATCTGTTTTGGTCCCTGAACTGAGCTCAGCTCTAAAATGGATTATTCCAATAAAATGTTTCTTGGCCTCATTCAAAAATTAGCACTAAAAGCTTCTTCCAAATAAATCACATGCTAAGGAGGCAAAGTTCCTTGTGATTTATGGATAGCAGTTGGTTGAGTTCCTTATTGCTGACAGTCCCTGGTTCATTCTGCTTAATCTCGATTGGGTACTGATTCTTGGCAATCTTCTGTCCTCTGTGAATTTCAGTCAGTGGATGATAAGTTCTTTCCTTTCTGAGAGTAGAGCAATGAAGCTTAGGCATCTGCTTTCAACTGATGCACAGGGACAGGTGTTGAAAGAGAAAACTATCCAAGTGTAGGCATTTCTGGTTGGCGTGCAATTCTGTCAAAAGACTTTTGGAAGAGGGTCCCAGGCCTCATGCTTTTCCATCCACTCAACAGTTACCGTTTGGAATACTCTGCCTTTGGCCCATATGATTAAGAGTGTGACAGCTGTGACTTCAAGGCCACCAAACATCTCTCCCTTTTATATAACACAGTAGGGCTCTTTGGATGGTTGTAGGGAGTTTGCTGCTAATTTCTTTGCTTGTTAAGTCATTACGACTGATAGCCAGTTTTAAATGCTTTTATTTTTCCTCTTTCTCGTTTTATTGTAACCTGCTGAGAAGTTGCGGAGAGACTGTAATAAAAGCCGTATTAGTTCATCCTAACATTGTAAACACTCAGGGGACATATGAATAATTCTTTCACAAGAACGTTATTCTACACCAAGAAGTAGATCATTGTGGTTTCGGATAATTTGGTTTGTCACTCTAAAGATTATCTGGCACATGTTTTCATCTGGGACTATGTTTTATAGATTGAATATGATAGAATCCTAAAAGTAAAGTATACTTAAAAGAAACGTTTTTAAAAAATTCATTTGGATTTTGTCCAACAGAAGGAAAACGGAATTGTTGAAATACAAATGATTTGAAATTCTCATAATTCAGAAGTAAGCCTCATGATCCTGGTTTTTATCGTGATCAACATTATGGGCACCACTGTGGCCGATGAGTGGGCACTTACCAAGGACCAGGAACCATGTTATGGGTTCTACATAGAGCTTACAGTTTTAATTCTTGCAAAAACCTGTAAGGTAAGCAGTATACATAGCAGTAAAGAGCATGGACTCATACCAGAGTGCCTCTGTTCTAATTCTGCTCCACTGCTTACCGGGAATATGATCTTGGGCTAATTACTTAAGCTCTGTGTCTCAGCGTGAGGTTATTGTGAGGTTATAATGAGTTAATACCTGAAGAGTGTTTAAAATAGCTTAGTATATAATGGCTTCTAATACATGGTAGTGCTAGGATTTAGCCCTTCCTTTGCCCTCCAGTTTATTTTACGTCAAATCCAATGCAGAAGAGCTATGTGTAGAAATCTTTTCTTTCTACAGTTTTCACCTTTTTTTTTTTTTGTGGTATTTATGGAGAAAAGTGATATAGTCTTGGTTCAACATGTTTATGATTATTACTTATTTTCTCCCTTTTCATAAGCTTATAATATTTTATAGGGAAGTAGATAAAAAAAGAAAAACATTCTTGTATCAGTGATGGTAAGTCCATCAAAGTTTAGCAAGATAATAGAATGCTTGTGTTACTACTTCATTCTGAACTGATGAATACTATGCTCATAAGTTGTTTGAAGAGAGATGCTTAGAATTATTCTTTGGTTTCTGAGACTAACAGTTAACTTTTTTTAATTAAAATTTTTTGATGTAATTAGAATTGCTATGGGATAGAACAACATCACTTTACTATAAACAGTCATTTTAGGTTGAAAATCAAATAATAAAGACTTACTTTTCTAATTTGTTAGATGGATAACCTTATAACCATTATAACCATGTAGGAACAGTGTTTCATATTTTGTTGGTGTTTTCAATTTTTAATATTATTTAAATTATTCAAGCTCTGATCTTCATTACTTTATATACAAGCTAGAAAATGAGTATTGATTTTGAAATCACCTTAAGCAGCCGTCTCCATGAGGGAACTAGCATTAAATATTTGCCCTTAACGATTTAACCTCTAAAAATATTGGTAAAATGTTTAAAGGGAACGTAAGTATGGATTTTCAGGGAATGAAGGCAATTAATATATCATAAACTGAAACTAAGAGAACAAACAAGTCCAAACAACCAACCAGAGTTGGATGGAGGGAAGGAATAATGTGTGTGTATGTTACGTTAAGAGCTGGGCATACCCTTGGTACCTAGTGACGAACCAGTATATTTCAGTTATTGAGTGGTAGGGCTTTTTGTTCCTCACAGTGAAGTCCCATAGATTTTTTTTTTTCATACTCTGCGTTTGGCTCCCTTAAGTATGGTTGTTTTTTTTTTTTCCCCCTGACTGTGAAGGGAGTTTCTAGAAGGAATTATAATCCAGACTGCAATTATGATGGATAAAAAAGTTTTAGTTAAAAAAAGTTACTTCGTTTTCAGTTTTGGTTTTTTGTGAAAAGCCAGTGAGATATTGTGTATTTATCCCCAGTGCTGTTTGTTTCTTTCCAATGTGTTCTTTACAGTATGCAATTTACAGTTGTAAAGGACAGATAAACCTTTCAGGTAAATCGAGATTGGGTGCCAATCTCCAGATCTTCTTTAAGCAGAACATACGGGTGTCATTATTGTTTGTGGCTAAAAGAACAGAATGTCTTGAACATTAAAACTCATCGTTGTTCTTCACTGCTATTTATGAAAAACCTTAACAATGTAGGGTTATTGATTAGTTTTGTTTTTCAGAAGTGAACGGCTGTTTCACAGATTGTGCTAGAGTTAAGAAGTGACAGCCAGCATGGGGTAGTGTAAAGACCAGTGGCCTGGTTGGTGGGAAAACTGAGTTCTACTCTAATTTAGATTTGCTCTGATCCCAGGGCTGGTTATCTTACCTCCCTGGATCTTGTTTTTCTTATCCCTGAAATGGTAGAGCAGGGGGCAGGTGGGGTTGTTCCATATCATCTGATAATGTCTCTAACGTGCACTTACAAAATCTTATGAAACTGTCCTTGATGTCATTCCACAACTCATCAGATCTTCAGTTATTAGTATTCAGCACATCAAATCTATTCTTGAGATGGTTTCTAAATTCAGATGGGACTTACTGAAGGTCATACTATGGCTCTCCTGGACTCGTTCTAATTTTTCTTCAGTTTCAACTTGAACTTGCATATGAGCAGTTGATGGTCTGTTCCACAGTCGGCCCTTGGTCTTGTTCTGACTGATGATATTGAAGTTTTCCATTGTCTCTTTCCATAGATGTAGTCGATTTGATTCCTGCGTATTCCATCGGGCGAGGTCCATGTGTATAGTCGCTGTTTATGTTGATGGAAAAAAACAATAAAGAAGTCATTGACCTTGTAAAATTCTATCGTGCGATCTCCGGCATTGTTTTTATCAAGGCCATATTTTCCAATTACCAGTCCTCCTCCTTTGTTTCCAACTTTGTCATTCCAATCACCAGTAATTACTAGTGCATCCTGATTGCATGCTTGATTGATTTTAGACTGCAGAACTTGGTAAAAATCTTCAGTTTCTTCATCTTTGGCCTTAGTGGGTTGGTGCATAAATTTGAATAATAGTTGTATTAACTGGTCTCATTGTATGTGTATGGATATTATCCTATCACTGACAGCATTGTACTTCAGGGTAGATCTTGAAATGTTCTTTTTGATGATGAATGCGATGCCATTCCTCTTTTTCATTCCCAACATAGTAGACCATATGATTGTCTGATTCAAAATGGCCAGTACAGTCCATTTCAGCTCACTGATGCCTAGGATATCGATTTTTATGCGTTCCATTTCATTTTTGATGATTTCCAATTTTCCTAGATTCATACTTAGTACATTCCACATTCTGATTATTAATGGATGCTTGCAGCTGTTTATTCTTTTTTATTTGTGTTTATTGTTTTTAGCAGATGAAGGTCCCGAAAGCTTGACTCTATCCACCTCATTAAAGTCAACTCTACTTTGAGGAGGCAGCTCTTTCCCAGTCGTATTTTGAGTGCCTTCCAACCTGGGGGCGCATCTTCCCACAGTATATCAGACAAAGTTCAATTGCTATTCATAAGGTTTTCACTGACTAATTCTTTTCAGAAGCAGACCACCGAGTCCTTCTTAGTCTGTCTTAGTCTGAAAGCTCAGCTGAAACCTGTCCAGCATGGCTGACCCTGCTGGTATTTGAATACCATCTAGCATTCTAGCATCACAGCAACATGCAAGCCCCCACAATACGACAGACTGAAGGAGGTGTGGGAGTTGTGGAATGACATCAAGGACATAATATGGGAAGAAAGCAAGAGGTCATTAAAAAGACAGAAAAGAAAGAAAAGACCAAGATGGATGTCAGAAAAGACTCTGAAACTTGCTCTTGAACATCGAGTATCTAAAGCAAAAGGAAGAAATGATAAAGTAAAAGAGATGAACAGAAGATTTCAAAGGGTGGCTCGAGAAGACAAAGTAAAGTATTATAATGACATGCGCAAAGAGCTGGAGATATAAAACCAAAAGGGAAGAGCATGCTCGGCATTTCTCAGGCTGAAAGAACTGAAGAAAAAGTTCAAGCCTCGAGTTGCAATACTGAAGGATTCTATGGGGAAAATATTAAATGATGCAGGAAGCATCAAAAGAAGATGGAAGGAATACACAGAGTCGCTATACCAAAAAGAATTGGTCGAACTTCAGCCGTTTCAGGGAGGTAGCATATGATCAAGAACCAGTGGTACTGAAGGAAGAAGTCCAAGCTGCACTGAAGGCACTGGCAAAAAACTAGGCTCCAGGAATTGTCCGAATACCAATTGAAATGTTTCAACAAACTGATGCAGTGCTGGAAGTGCTCACTCATCTATGCCAAGAAGTTTGGAAGGCAGTTACCTGGCTAACCGACTGGAAGAGATCCATGTTTATACCTAATCCCAGGAAAGATGATCCACATGAGTGCAGAAATTATCAAACAATATCATTATTTTCACACATGCAAGTAAAATTTTGCTGAAGATCATTCAAAAGCAGCCTGCAGCAGTATATTGACAGGGTACTTCCAGAAGTGCAAGCCGGGTTCAGAAGAGCACGTGGAATCAGGCATATCATTGCTATTGCCAGATGGATCCTGGCTGGAAGCAGAGAATACCAGAAAGATGTTTACCTGTGTTTTATTGACTATGCAAAGGCATTTAACTGTGTGGATCATAACAAATTATGGATAACGTGAAGAACGGGAATTTGGGAATACTGAATTGAGTTCATGAGGAGCCTGTACATAGATCAAGAGGCAGTTGTTCGAACAGAAGAAGGGAATACTGCTTGGTTTAAAGTCAGAAAAGGTACGCGTGAAGGTTGTATCCTTTCACCACACCTATTCAGTGTATATGCTGAGTAAATAATCAGAGAAGCTGGACTCTATGAAGAACGTGGCATCAAGATTGGAGGAAGACTCATAACAACCTGCGTTAGTTAGGCAGATGACACAACCTTGCTTGCTGAAAGTGAAGAGGAGTTGAAGCACTTACTGATGAAGATCAAAGACCACAGCCTTCAGTATGGATTACACTTCAACATAAAGAACAAAAATCCTCACAACTGGCCAATAAGCAACATCATGATAAATGGAGAAAAGATTGAAGTTGCCAAGGATTTCATTTTACTTGGAACCACAATCAATATCCATGGAAACAGCAGTCAAGAAATCAAAAGATGCATTGCATTGGGCAAATCTGCTGCAAAAGGCTTCTTTGAAGTGTTGAAAAGCGAAGATATCACCTTGAAGACTAAGGGGCGCCTGACTCAAGGCATGGCATTTTTTTCAGTCATCTCATATGCATGTGAAAGCTGGGTGATGATTAAGGAAGACAGAAGAAGGATTGATAGCTTTAAATTGTGGTGTTGGCAAAGAACATTGAATATACCATGCACTGCCAGAAGAACGAACAAATCTGTCTTGGAAGAAGTAAAACCAGAATGCTCCATAGAAGCAAGGATGGTGAGATTGCGACTCACGTATTTTGGTCATGTTATCAGGAGGCATCAGCCCCTGGAGAAGGACATTATGCTTGGTAAAGTAGAGGCTCAACAAAAAAGAGGAAGACCCTCAACGAGATGGATTGACGCAGTGGCTGCAACAAGGGACTCAAGCGTAACAATGATTGTGAAGATGACACAGGACCGGGCAGTGTTGCGTTGTGTTGTACATAGGGTTGATATGAGTCAGAACTGACTCGATGGCACCTAACAACAAGAACAACAACACGAAACTGTTCTGTCATTTTTCCTCTTCTTTTAGAGTTACTATACTTTCACTGAGGGTTGTGCAGGAGTTGGAGGTTGATCGTAAAATCAGATACCATAATGAGAGGCTCTTAGAAATGATGAAACAGACTATGTAGGAAATATTGTTATTGTGCGTTTTGTAATTTTTCTCTTCTCCTTTCCCAACCTGGATTTTTGTCTACTTAAATTGTTGGAATTTTATTCAAATATATCCATGGAAAATGTTGATGCTGAAAAAAGGTTAAACTTTGCCTTCAGCCATCATCGATGTAATTAAAGCTGTGTATCCGCAAAGTGACTCCTGCTGACTTTTAAAAGGCATTGATTCATTTAGTTAATAAACATTTACTAAATGCTTACTGTACACAAAAGTCTTAGGGATCTTTGATTGAGAAAAACAAAACTTTTTAAAAAACTTGTTGAAGCAAATTGGGGGCATTTATTGGAAGGATACACCATAATCTAACAAAACTAAGGATGGATATTGAACCTAGTTTCTGAACGGAGGAACTGGCAAGGTCAAAATATTTATTTTTTGCCTCTTCAGAGTTTCATGATAATCTCTTTTGCTTTTTAAAATCTGTGTTGTCTTCTTTTTTCTGTCTTTTTAAAGACTTGCTTTTCCTAATTTGATGTGTGCAGGGCTCTTGCTCCACATGGCCTCTAAGTTCAAAACTCCAAAAGAGATGGACTAGAATTACTATATCTTGACTCCAGATTCTCAAAAAAGAGAATCTGATTGGCCCAGCATGGGACAGATGTCTACTTACATTGTAGGGAAGAAGGCATACAAATAAGATAATTTCACTGAGGGTGGCAAGTGCAATTATAGATTTATGTACACAGAATTATAGCTATACAAGATAGAACATCGTAGCTAGCCTGGGAGCTAAGTCTTAACAGAAGAGATAGTGAGCTGAAGAAAGGCAGGATGGTCTCTCCAGAATGAATGAAGGCCCAGAGATCTGCAAGTGCAGAATGTGTGTATGTGTGTGAGTGTAGATCAGAACGTGAGTAATGGGAGATGAGGCTGGGGAAGTAGGCAGGAGCCCTGTTATGGAGTGACTTGGCAGTGATGCCAAGGGCCTTTGAGTCCTCCTGTAAATGAAGGAGGGGCAGCTGGATTATCATGCTCATCTTTGTTTTAGATTCCTAGTAGAAAAGTCTGCTCATAAAGACAGATGGAACATATTGTTTAAGTGTGACGATGGAAAAATTCTAATTACTTGATATTATAGTTTTGAGAATAATGGAGCAGTTGTTCTGAGATTGTTGGAATAATTGAATCCTGTATATTTGTGAAAGCTCAATATTGATTGTCTCTTTAAAATTTTCTCTATACATTTTTATAATTTAGGAAAAATTTTTATATTTAAGAAAAATTGAGGGGCTTTGAGAGTGCATTTGTTTTCTTAATTCATGCAGTGAGAAACTGTGCCATTTATCCACACCTGCTAATTGATCCGAGACTTTTAAATTTATGATTTTTTCCAAAGAACAGAAATTAATGGAAACTTCCCCAGGGGTGATGCTCCCTTCCTATTATTCATCCAGTATGCTGTGTTTATAATTTTGGTTTCCAGTTTCTGATTAAAATCATCATTTCTTCTTATGTGTATTATGTCCAAAGCAGCTGATGTATTTTATACTGGAGCAGATAATTGCTTTTTCACTTGGCAAAGAAAATAAGCAGATCCAAAATTAATATCTTCTTTTCTGGATTGATGAATTGGAAATTCTGCAAAGTAATGTTGACTGTGTCCCTTTAGGTGATATAGCAAGTTCAGCTCAACATCATACCTCAGCTATTAATTGTCAGGAATTCACTTTGACTTAAGATAATTTCTGACCAATGCCTGTATATCAGAATTTTTAGAATTATGGCTTGAATAGTAATAAATAGTTTAATTTTTACATAAGGAAAATTGTATGTTGACTTAAATGACTTGATTGGTACAGTTTTCCCCAGAAGTGAGTCTGAAATTTTCTTCCTTGTTTTCCTTTAATAATGTTGGAGTAATTGCATGCTGAGCTCTGTTGACACAGCCTGGTGGCTCGGCTGCTAACCAAAAGGTTGGCAGTTCAAACCCACAAGCCACTTCATGGGAGGAATATGTGGCAGTCCACTTCTGTCACGATTACAGCCTTGGAAACCCTGTGGGGCAGTTTTGCTCTGTCCTATAGGGTCTCTACGAATCAAAATCGACTCCAGGTCAGTGAGTTTATTTGTTCGTTTGTTTGGTTTAACAGCATGTTAAGTGGTTAGGTTCAAAGACCCTGGAGAGTAGGTTTAAGTCCCAGCTCTCTCATTTAGTAGCAGTATAAACTCGTTGTAAATTATTTCTTCATCTGTAAAATGGGAATCATTAGTAATATCTGTGGCGTGAGGTTACTGTAAGTGAGATCAAGTATGTAATGCATTCATGAGCAAGAGGCTCAGAACATCAAAAGCAGCCAGTTAACATTTATTATTATACAATAATCTGGAGATGTTCAGGCTTTCTAGAGTTACAGATGAGAGAGATAAGCTGCCTGTTGAAGCCAGCTATGGTGCTACTTTTCAAAGTCTGGAGAATTTTGGCTTAATTATTCATTACCTTTCTCCCATTGGAAGGAAAAAGGGAGTAATGTGGAGTGCTACCAGAAGTCAGGAGATAAATATGACTCAGCTCATTTAACTGTTACCCTGTCCTTGTGAAGTAGGTCTTCCTGCCATGTTTACACATGTGAAAGGCAAGGCTTGAGGAGGTTACAGAATTTGTACAGTGTTACACAGCTACAAAGTGGAAGATGCAGGAATTGAACGCAGATCCTTCTGATTCCACTACATAGGCTGTCCTAGGCTATAGAGGTAAAGCTCCTAACAGTGTCTAGCAGGAAAGATTTAGTAGAAACTTCTAGAAAGGAGCGTTGTGGAGAAAGCAGAAGTATCCTGGGAACATTACTCTGATCCTCTTTTCTCAGCATCTTTTGAGGCCTGAGTGGCTTTACCCCATTTACAAATGTCAGGTGCTGATGCTCTGCTTGGCTCTTAGCCATGTTACTGTCACACTGGAGATAAGTGGGATTTTTCTCTTCAGAGCATTAGGTACAGTACTTTTCAGAATAGCATTCTTCACCTTAAAGTGAAATGCTGGGTGGATGTGTCACATTTCATTTGTAAGCATTCTTCAAATACGATTTTTAAAAAGCTCCCTAATGTGACCGTGAGCTTTTCAGTGACAGAGGCCATCCTGGGCCCCTGATTATTGTATCTGATGAGTTTTATGTTAGATGGTTGTGTTTCTCTGCTGTGAAGCATTCTTATGTGTGACATTGCTGAGACATGGAGTTTTTTGTTTTGGTGAGAGGTGGACTTTTGACTGGGACTTTTCAAACGTGAAAGCATTGGTGGTGGGCAGGCTGAAGCAGTATTTCGTTGTGGTCATGGGTAGTGTACTAGTGAGTCATTAGTGTTTTTGTTTTTTAAGAGACTTAAATTTTTAAGGTGAAAGGCAATGTTAATGTAGACTAGCTGTACTAGCACTGTTTCCATCATTAGCAGAAGGAAAAAGGAAAAACAAAAGGAGCCTTTTCCTTACTTAAATCGTAAGGAAATTTTAAGTATTACTTAAATTGAAAGGAAAAGACTGCTTTTCTTTTTTCCTTTTTTTTTTTTATTGGTCTGAGAAATTTAGAGTATGAAAAGTGATCTATGCAAAGTGATATGTGGCAAAGTGATGTAACAAATGCCCATATTCCTATTTGGCCATATTTGTTTTCGATTCCTTTTTTTTTTCTTTTTCCTTATCTAAGGATTGAAACAGTACTGGTATAGCTGAAGTCTACGTTAATGTTGCCTTTGGTCTCATTCTCTTTCGTCTCTCTTTGGGAGTGTAGGAGACTTAATGTAGACTTTAGCTATATATAT
>NW_004444048.1:7896093-7928356 GCF_000243295.1 Trichechus manatus latirostris | reverse complement strand
ATATATATATATAATGCTTTCTGAGACCATATCTATCCCACCTAAATTATCTGTCAACTGTTTCATCCTCTAGTTAATTTGGTCCACATACAGAATGGGTTGGAAGATTTATGTGGCTGGAAAGAAAATGTATCCATAGGAATCCCCAGGTTTCACTCTGTCTTGATTTCCTTAAGTGATCTATTATATACCTCAGGGGGATTTTTCAATTTGGAATAACCCAGAGAGATCTAATCTGGGAAAGCCCTAAATTACACATGCCTGACTCAAATCTGTCTTTTCTCCTCCTTTCTTGTCACTTGGGATAACTCCTGCTGTGCAGCTGATGCCCAGCCATGGGTGGGCAGATATGGCTTTCCTGACCCCCTTGTCCTGAAATCCCATCTGAGCCAATGGTGACTCTTAGCAATACTCACCTCACCTTATGAGACTTTGCACCGAGTTACAAATGCAGTTAACTTTCTTCCATGCCCATCAACTTTTATGCTAGAGTGTTTTATAAAATGCCATCACTTCAGTGAGTTTAATTTCCCAAGTATTTGTTAAACACCTACTAAATGATGAGGTAGCAGTTCTCTGACTGACTATAATACTGAGTTCCAGTACAAAAACCTTCAGAGTATATTGAGCGTAATTAGAAATAATAGCTAACATCTTGTGAATGTTTACTATATTCAGACACTATTCTAAGTGCTTTTTATGTATTAACTTATTTAATGCCTCTAACAATGCTATGAGTTTGGCACTGTTATTATCCATATTTTACAGGTGAGATGACAGAGGTGTAGTGAAGAGAAGTAACTTGGCCAGCATACCATGACTAATAAGTGGAGAAGCTGGAAATCACAGCCCTGCAGCCTGGCTCCTGAGCCTTGGCTCTTAACCAATTTATTACATTTTTCTTCTGCAAAAAGAAAGCTGGTTTTTGTGGCAAGTCTCATAACTTCAAAACGTGATCAGAACTGTCTAAGGATGGTACCTCCTTGGCAGAACGCTGAGTGTTTTATGCCTTGATGGGGGTCCGGTCTTCTGAGTGGGTGTTGCTGTTTTCTTCTGTCATGGGCTTTACCTCTGCCTATCTATCCCAGGCTCAGTTTAGTTCTGGGTTTAATGAAATCACAGTTGAGATATGATGGGTTATTTAGCTAGGAGATATTTTTAACTAGCCTGGAATAGGCCAGTGTCTGTGATGGGTGTGAAATACTCTCAAGAAGCAGAGCTCACACAAACGAATCCATCAAATTATGTTCTGACAGTGTTTACACAGAGCTGGAATAACCCCAGAGGTCCCAGGTAATCCCCTTAATCACTGTATAACTTAAAGTGACAATAGATGTTTTGAGGAGGAAGGAGCCATGCTTGCTAGAAATATCTGCGAAAACTGCTTCTGTTGTAAAAGGCAGAAGATGAGAATAAAAAACCCCAAATCACCAATTACTAAGTTAAAGTAAAATTAAATTATATTAAAAAGTGAGCTTTGTGTAAAATTGCTAGTGGCAGTCGAACATGAAGAGCATAGGGAGTGTGATACATTCTTAACTCTTTTGCTCGGATATTTCCATACCGTAATTCATAATATGTCTTTTATTCTGTTTGGTTTGTACAGCTGTTAAGATAACTTACGATTTTTTGGCTTATTGGTACAGGTCACCCATCTGCTTAGTAGGCAGTCCAAAGGAAGGGTGTGCCACATGTGAGGGAGATGCAGGGAGAAGGAAAGGACTGAAATCTTGGCTAGAGGTCAGGAATTTATTCATGTGAAAAATTCTTGTGACTCCTAGAACCTGCTACAAAAAATCAGAGCATGCTAGCTGTTCTTCAGGTTGAATGAAGTCCCAGAGATCTGCAAGTGCAGAATGTGTGTATGTGTGTGGGTGATAAAGGCAAACTCAGCAAGTGTTGCAGCAGAAATAAACTGTCCCTGTGGATGTCATACTTCTACTTTCTTGAAGTTTAAGAGACACGTGGAAATCTAAAAAGACAAAAGGCAATATTGGACTAGGAAAGAATGAATCATAGTTTAAATAGATACTTAGCTCAGTGAAAAAGTAGATGTATCATCATATATTTTAGGACACATGATGTACTTCCATAAAGTGACAGAGAACAGGGGTCACTGCACTCTGAAACGTTATAGAGACTCAAGCAGTAATATCAGAAGCAAGTTTATTTTCTCCAGTAAAGTGCTGGATGTATGTCTTCAAAGAAAAGTAAACAGCTTCAAGTTCCTTAATGTTCTGTGGAAACCACAGTGGAATCAAAAATAATGTTCTTGAGTTGTCAAAGCAAAGAAACGGAAAGCTTTCCAAGATATACAGTATTGACACAGGTGAAGAAAAGAGAATGATGGTACAGAAAGTAAGCGAAAGATTGATAAGGAGTGAATAAAAAAATAGCTCATAAATTCAGGCTCACACTGAGACGTAAAGCCAACCTGACTGCAAATTTCATCAGGCCCCAGCTAGGAGAAGGAGAAGGCTAAACGTGTTCAGAAGATGGAAATTTTTTTTTTATCAAAATGTGTTAATTCTGCCAGGAAAAGAGACATGAGTATGGTGAATAGCTGGGACCTTAGCCTAACTCTATGACCTCTTTATAGCACTAAAATGACTGTCAGCAATTTGGTGTTAGGCATTAAAAAAAAAAAGAAAAGAAAAAGAGATAATAACTAAACAACTTCCTAGAGGATATTAAGGCTTTCCCTTTGGTAACTGCTTTTATGACATTCTCACAGGATGTTCACCAAAGCTAAGGGCAGACTGGGGCTGAGAGCTAAAACTGGCCAATGTAGTTTATATCCTGTTGTGGTTCTGAGAAGGAGAGAATGCTGAAGAGTCGCTACAGTCAGAGAGCCTAGTTCAGATCCAGTATTGCCACTCACTTGGGACTTGGCAGGTTAATCTTGTTAAGGCTCAATTTCATCTGTAAAATGAGAATAATAACAGCACCTACCTCATAGAGTTGTTTTGAGGGTTAGCTAGATAATACTCAGTACCTAGCGTTCTGTGTTAAATGATGTGCTAGTTGCGTTTCCTTTACTTACTGCGCTTATGCCCCACCACAACATATCCAGGTTGGTTTTATTGTTTCCATGTTTTGCATGTGAGAACATTCAACTCAGAGAAAATAACTTCTCAAGATTAGCACATGTAGTCACTGTTTGAATCCAGCCTTTTCTTAGCCCCAAGTTCATATTCGGTGTACTGTGAAACCTCAGCATATAAAGAGAAGGTACTGGAGCATTACTGGAAACGTGCAGCCGAGTTTAACTGCTTGGCTGCTAACTGAAAGGTCAACTCAGTGGTTTGAACTCACCAGCTGCTCCACAGGAGAAAGTTCTGGCAGTCTGCTTCCATATAGATTTACAGCCTTGGAAACCCTGTGGGACTGTTATACTCTGTTCTATAGTGTCATTATGAGTCAGAATTGACTCAGTGGCAATGGGTTGTTTTTTTTTTTTTTTTAACAGCCAAGTCCAGAGGCAAGGGGGCTTGGTTCTAGATGCCCTGGGATATAAGCGAATGAAGTAGCTGGGTAAGAGGAAGCCAGTTCAAATTCGTGCTGTTGGACTGACTTTAAGCTGCATTGAGAAGGCTGCGTAAAGGGGACATGGGAAGAGTGGCCTCTTCTCTCTGACAGGATGATCGGTTTTGTTTCCAGACCAGTGAGTCATCATGTCACTCTACACCAAAACCCTTTCTCTGGTGACACAACAAGGCCCAGACCCCTCATTGTGACTTATAATAGGAACAAAAAAAAATTTTTTTTTATCCCTTGGTATGTGCTAAGCAGTGTGATAAGAATTTTCTTATTTAATACTTAAAACTCTCTGAGGTAGGTACTGTTATTATCAATATTTTATGAATGGAGAAACTGAGGCTAGTAGGTGGCAGAACCAGGTTTGGAATGGGATTTGTCTGGCCTTGAGCCAAGCTCTGAACCACACTCTGTAGTGCTGAATATGTATTGTGCTTTTCTATTGGAATTCATAGGCTCATTGAGCCATCTTTCTAGCCTCATATCCCGGTGCTTCTGTACTGGAAGGGTTTACTCCATCCAATGGCTGTACTCACTGTCACTGAAATATACCTTGTGTTCCTGGTTCCCATAGTTTTCCTGTCTTACCCCTACCTCTATACCTTCTCCTTTTGCACCCACTCAGTAATTTCTTCCTGCCTTATGCAAGTCCTTTGAATATTCTTTCCTGACCACCTAGCCCAGTCTGGTTACCTGTTATCCAAAAGCCCATTGTACTATTAGTATTGGCTTACTACTGATTTTTCAGTTATCACTTGTAGCATGTATTCATAATCTTTATTACATATGTACTTTCTTTAAAAAAAAAAAGATTTCAAAGCCTTTGAGGTGTGAATCTTTTTTTTTTATCCCAACATTGCTTAACATCATATCTTGCACATATCTTACACTGAATAAAAGCTAAAAACCGAACCCAAGTCAATTCTGACTCATAGCGACCCTATAGGACGAGTAGAACTGCCCCATTGGGCTTCCAAGGCTGTAATCTATGAGTTGGAATTGACTTAATGGTAGCTGGAGTCTTTACGAAAGCAGACTGCCACATCTTTCTCCCACAGAGCAGCCGGTGGATTCGAACCACTGACCTTTTGGATAGCATCTGAGTGCTTAACCACTGCATCACCAGGGTTCATTTTATGTTGAATACATATTCTTAAATTGTCTAATTCCAGGAAGAGATATTCTGATCAAAAGAAATAATTACAATACTTATCTTAGTTTGTGAATATTAGAATAAAGTTGCTTGAATGTTTTAGTAGAGAAAAAGGAATGAGCTGAAAATTAAAGGAACGTACTGTTCCCACATGGGTGTTGATATTCCAGCTTGGAAGAATTAGATCAGCTTTGTGCCAAAAATCTTTAAGTGTGTAACCAAAAGCAATAGCTAATGTGACTGGGAAAATCTGTTTACATTTGTATAGCTATATATCAGCATTTCATTTTCCTTTTGTGTATTTTTAATGGATTCAAAGCATGAGCCTTTTTTACATACTGTTTTTGATTATCAGACCTCTTTCAAGCAAATGAGAGGAGGATAATTTAGAAATAAAATTAATATTAGATTCAGAGAGTCTACTACATTGTCTTGTGGTACTTGCTTAAAAAGGAACAGTTTCTAAACAGTTTTCAAGTTTTTTCTTTTTTCCCAAGAACATAAAGTTTACTCTCTGCTGCTTTACTATTATATTCTTTAAAAGAAATCCATGATGCAGAAAAGACATTTGATATAGTCCAACACCCACTCTTGATAAAAACTCCTCAGCAGAATAGGAATAGAAGGGAAATTCCTCAGCATAATTAAGCGCACATATACAAAACCAACAGCCAACATTATTCTCAACAGAGAGAGACTGAAAACATTCCCCTTGAGAATGGAAACCAGGCAAGGATGCCCTTTATCACCA
This sequence comes from Trichechus manatus latirostris, assembly GCF_000243295.1. NCBI lineage: Eukaryota > Metazoa > Chordata > Mammalia > Sirenia > Trichechidae > Trichechus > Trichechus manatus. The sequence continues at coordinate 7,922,915 of NW_004444048.1, read as the reverse complement.
CTCTTATTCAATGTTGTACTGGAAGTCCTAGCTAGAGCAATAAGGCAAAAAGGAAAATAAAGGTCATACAAATTGGTAAGGAAGAACTAAAACTATCCCTATTCGTGGATGACGTGATCATATACATAGAAAATCCCAGAAATTCCATGAGGAAGCTACTGGAACTAATAGAAGGATTCAGCAAGGTGGCAGGGTACAAGATCAGCATACAAAAATCAGTTGGATTCCTCTGCACTAACAAAGAGAACTCCGAAAAGGAAATCAGGAAAACAATACCATTTACAATAGCCCCCCAAAAGATAAAATATTTAGGAATACATCTAACTAGGAATGTAAAAGACATACAAAGAAAACTACACAATACTACTACAAGAAGCCAAAAGAGACCTACATAAATGGAAAAACATACCATGATCATGGATAGGGAGACTTAACATTGTGAAAATGTCAATGCTACCCAAAGTGATCTACAAATATAATGCAATCCTGATCCCAAATTCCAACAACATTCTTTAATGAGATGGAAAAACTAATCACCAACTTTATGTGGAAAGGAAAGAGGTCCAGGATAAGCAAAGCATTATTGAATAAGGTGAACGAAGTAGGAAGACTCACTCTCCCTGATCTCAGAACCTACTATACAGCCACGGTAGTCAGAACAGCTTGGTACTCGTACAGTGACAGACATATTGACCAATGGAACAAAATTGAGAACCCAGAAGTAAATCTACCTGTGGACAACTGATCTTTGACAAAAGGTCAAAGTCTCTAACAGCTGATACTGGAAAAACTGGATATCCATTTGCAGGAAAAAAAAGCAAGATCCATACCTCACACCATACACAAAAACTGACTCAAAGTGGATCAAAGACCTAAATATAAAACCTAAAGCTATAAAGATCATGGAAGAAAAAATAGGGACAACACTAGGGGCCCTAATATACAGTGTAAATAGAATACCAAACATAACTAAAAACACATAAACACCAGAAGATAAACTAGATAACTGGGATCTCCTAAAAATTAAACACATATGCTCATCAAAAGACTGCCAAAAGAGTAAAAAGAGAACCTGCAGACTGGGAAAAAAATTTTGGCTATGACATATCTGACAGGGGTTTAATCTCTAAAATTTATAGAAAATTCCAACACCTCAACAACAAAAAGACAATCCAATTAAAAAAGAGACCAAGAACTTGAACAGACACTTCATCAAAGAAGATATTCAGGCAGCTAACGAACACATGAAGAGATGCTTGCTATCATTAACCATTAGAGACATGCAAATGAAAACTAAAATGAGACACTGTCTCACCCTGGCAATAATGGCACTGATCAAAAAAAAAACAACCCAGAACACAACAAATGCTGGCGAGGTTGTAGGGAGATTGGAACTCTTATATACTGCTGGTAGGAATGTAAAATGGTATAACCACTATGGAAGATGGTATGGCACTTCCTTAAAAAGCTAGAAATAGAATTACCATATGATCTAGCAATTCTACTCCTACATATATATCCTAGAGAAATAGGAGCTGGAACATGAATAGACATGTGCACACCCATGTTCACTGCAGCATTATTCACAATAGCAAGAAGATGGAAACAACCTAAATGCCCATCAAGGGATGAATGGATAAAAGTGTGGTGCATACACACAATGGCATACTACACAATGATAAAGAATAATGATGACTCTGCAAAACATCTCACAACATGGATGAATCTGGAGGACATTATGCTGAGTAAAATTAGTCACAAAAGGACAAATATTGTTTGAGACCTGTATTATATAAAAAGTCAAGAATAGGTTTACACAAAGAAAGAAGCATTCTTTGATGGTTGCCAGGGATGGGAGGGAGAGGGGGAAAATTACTAACTAGAGAGTAAACATGTTAATTCTGGTGAAGGGAAAGGCAATACACAATATGGGGGAAGTCAGCACAGCGTGACCAAGGCAAAAGAAAACATTGAGAGAGACACAAAAACAAAGGGCAACTGCAGTAAATGCTGTAACATATACAATCCTGCAACAACAGTAATAAAACAGTAATTTGTGAGTAGATACATAGGCTAATATGTATGCTAAACAGGTGAGGGAGGTCCTATGGGAGTACACCCGAGCACATATATAGGAATGGTTGTGGATATTTCTGTATACATATTTGTAAATGCTGCATGTATAACCGCTTGCTGTCGAGTCGATTCTAACTCATAGTGACCCTGTAGGATGGAGTAGAACTGCTCTGTAGGGTTTCTGAGGAGCAACTGATGGATTCAGACTGCCAACCTTTTAGTTAACAGCCGTAGCTCACTGTAGCTCTTAACCACTGTGCCACCAGGGTTCTAATGCATGTATACTTACATACATATGTGTGTGTATACACACACACACACACACACACACACACACACACACACATACATACATACACACACACACATATATATATAATAGAGCACATAGGAGGCACAGTTATAGAAACTACTTAGACATTGGGACTGAACTAATGGACTTGAAGGCTAAGGACCATAGTCTCGGGGGACATCTAGGTCAATTGGCAAAACACAGTTCATAAAAATAATGTTCTACGTCCTAGCCTAGTGAATAGCATCTGGGGTCGTAAAAGCTTGTGAGCAGCCATCTAAGAAGCAACATGGTCTCTTCCCACCTGGAGCAAAGGAGAACAAAGAAAACCAAAGACTCAAGCAATTAGTCCAAAGGACTAACTGAACCAAATAATATATGGGCCTGCATGAACCATAACCTCCTCTACCTTGAGACCTGAAGAACTAGATGGTGCCTGGCTATCACTGTGGACCACTTTAACTCAGATCACGGTAGAAGGTCCAGGTTAAAATGGGTAGAAAATGTAGAACAAAATTCAAATTAAAAAAAAAACAAAAACAGAACTTACTGCTCTGAAAGAGACTAGAGGAACTCCTGAGACTATGGCCCTAAGATAACCTTCTGACTTGAAACCGAGGATACTCCTGGAGGCCACCTTTGAACCAAATAATAGATGGGGCTATAAGATAAACAGTAACACCCATGAGGAATGTGCTCCTTAGAACAATCAACTATATGAGACCAAAAGGGCAACATTTGCTCAAAAGCAAAGATGAGAAGGCAGGGAGGGACAGGGAAACTGAACTAATGGAAATGAGGAACCCAGGGAGGAAATGGGGAGAGTGCTGACACATTGAGGGGATTGCAGCCAATGTCATGGAACAATTTGTGTTAGAATCAATGACTGGAAAACTAACTTGCTACGTAAACTTTCACCTAAAGCGTGTTCAAAAAAAAGGAAAAGGGGTGTCTTGGTCATCTAGTACTGCCGTAACAGAAATACCACAAGTGGATGGCTTTAACAAGAGAAGCTTATTCTCTCACAGGCCAGTAGGCTAGAAGTCCAAATGCAGGGTGCTGGCTCCAGGGGAAGGCTTTCTCTCTCTTTTGGTTCTGGAGGAAGGTCCTTGCCATTATCAGTCTTCCCTTGGTTTGGGAGCATCTCAGCACAGGAACCTCAGATCCAAAAGACGCGCTCTGCTCCCAGCACTGCTTTCTTGGTGGTATGAGGTCCCTATGTCTCTCTGCTGGTTTCTGTCTTTTATATCTCAAAAGAGATTGGTGTAAGACACTATCTAATCTTGTAGATCTCATCAATATAGCTGCCACTAATCCATCTCATTACATCATAGTGATAGGATTTACAACACCTAGGGAAATCACATCAGATGACAAAATGGTAGACAACCATACAATACTGGGAATTATGACCCAGCCAAGTTGACAGACATTTTTTGGGGATACAGTTCAATCCATGATGGGGGGGAGGGTACCAAAACACAATATCAGGAACGATAACTGAGATATAACCTAAGAAGTAGCAGAGATTAGGAAGAAATTAAGAGAAAAACTTTGACAATAAATTTTAAAACAAAACAACAACAAAAAAGGGATGCCTAGAAAAATGTCATTTACCAAAATTAATCCAAAGGAATAAAACTGAGTATTCCCTTAAAAAAAAAAAAGAAATCCAGTTTGCTAGACTTCTAGATTATTATTCAAGCCATTTCTGTCTTTGTTGAATTAAATTCTCTTTTAGTAGGAATTAGAGTTCCGATAGAAAACTGCAGAGAATAGATTTTTATTAATTTGACTTTACTACTCATTAGTCACTGCTTTGTCCAAACTGCAGTTCGTGACCTTCCTCAAGAATGTGCAGAATCCATTCCTGTTTCATTTAGTGCTAATGGAAATGGTCCTTGCAAGAGCATTTGTCACCTGAAAGGATTATTCCCAGGCTTTTCTCTTTCTTGAGTATCTTCCTGTCTTGTCTTCATTTAAGAGTGCAGAATTTGGACATTTCATGTCATTTCTACTGTACTTTGCATAAAGCAGAGCTTTAAAAAGCTCATCTTAGAAGAAAGACAACCAGAATGCTCCTTAGAAGTGAGGATGGTGAGACCTCATCTTGCTTACTTTGAACATGTGATCAGGAAAGACCAATTGCTAGAAAAGGATTTCCTGTTTGGTAAAGTGGAGGGTCAGCGAAAACGAGGAAAACCCTCAATGAAATGGATTGGCACAATAGCCACAACAGTGGACTCAAACATACCACCAGTTATGAAGATGGGCTAGGACCAGGCAACGTTTCGTTGTCCACTTGATGGCAACTAACAGCAAAAACAACAAAAAGCTTACGCTTAGTACTAACAAAAATAGGAAGGGAGGGCCTTTTTCTCTTTTGAAAAAATACTATTATGGAGTTTTTTTTATTGTGATTCCTGCCCTTTTTGTACTCCAAATGAATTAGCACTAAGTTGACCATTAAGATTTTGGAAGCAGAGAAACATTGTTGGCAGGTTTACCGGCTCTTTTAAATGTGTGCAATATATTCTAATTGGGAATAGGTGAAAAACGTTGTTGGCATCAGGAGATAATGAAGTCATCTTGTGCTGGTACCCACCATCCTTTGCTGCAGATGGCAATAGTGTCATCCTCTGGTGGTCCTGCTCAGAGATGGTTCTAAATGTAGACTCCTGCTCATTTGTAGTAAATCTTTTTTTTGAGGGGAAAAGTGGGAGGAAAGATACCATAGCATCTTCTGGTCTCTATGCATGTGTATTATTTTGATGAAACTTCCAAGTAGCTGTGGAAATATGATTTTGCAAAGCCTCAAGCTCAGAATTTTAAGTGATACATATTACTAATAGGACATTTAGCTTAATCCATCTGTCTCCTAAGAAATATGGCTGTTTTCCACAAAATACAATTAAAAAGAAAGAAAAAAAGAAGCCAGTCAAGATATTTGAGCAGATGATACATGAGTGGCTTGATCTGATGGAAAAGCTACAAAACCCACCTTTTCGTCTTTATTTCTAAAATACCAACTTTCTCCGGTAAAATAGTTTCAGTCTTTGAATTTATTAAATGAAAGTAAGCACATTTGGATTCAAATCCACACCGTGCTCATTTCAGCTGTGCTCTTCTATGAGGCTGCGAGTTGCTTGTGTGGCCTATTCTCCGTTGCTGCAGTCCTTTTCATTCTATCTCCTGTACGTAACCAACAGGCTCTTGCCTACCCACGTGGCAAGCACTTTGTTACAGGATTGAGGAAAAGTTTTAATGAAAAGGGGAAATTCTGTTTATCCATTTAGAAGAGTGTCTGTTCTGTGCCAGACGTTGTATTAGGTCCAGAATACAGATTCCATGAGTGCAGGGACTTGGTCATTTTTATTTTGCCTCTGTATCTTCAGCACCTAGAGTAGTGTCTGACACATAGCAGACAGGCAGAAAATAGTATTTTGAAGAGATTTAGTATATTGGTCAGAATCTCAACAGGAGAGAGAGGACATATTCAAATTAGAATAATTGGAGGAGGGGGATTTACAAAGGGACTGTTTCTATAGGTGAGGGCAGTAACCCTAGCCTAGTAATAGCAGAGGAGCTGTTAACACGCAGAACCTGGAAAGAGAATCCTGTAGGAAAGGCTACCTTGAGTAGAACCTTTGGTTGAGGGACCAGCCAACCTGAGGTGACCTGGGAGGGAGCCCAGGCCATAATTACCCTGTTTCTTTTTCCTCCTGACTTCTGATCTCCAGCCGAGTCTCCCTGTTATGGATTGAATTGTGTCCCCCTTAAAACATATGTTGAAGTTCTAACCCCTGTACCTATGAATGTGTCCTTGTTTGGGGAAATAGGGTCGATCTTTGAAGATATTATCAGTCAAGTCATACCTGAGTAGATTGGGTCCTAGTTCTGATTCCTTCTCGATGATGTCTTAAAAAAAGAGAAGAACAGACACAGAAATAGTTACATACACAGGGGGATGACATCACGTGTGGATCCTTCTATAAGCCAGTGAACGCCCAGAAAGCCTGACGCTACCAGTAGCTGAAAGAGGCAAGGAAGGAGCTTCCCTTAGAGCAGACAGAGGCCATAGCCCTGCTGAAGCCCTGAATTTGAACTTCTAGCCTCCAAAACTGTGAGATAGTAAATTTCTGTTCTTTAAAGCCACCTACTATGTGGTATTTTGTTATGGCAGCTCCGGGAAACTGAGACATTCCTCATTGTGAATGAAGTTGGAAGCTAGCAAGCATGGGATCCCATTGAGGTAGATCATATAGGCCAACCTCTGGTCAAAGACAGGATGGAGAGTGGATCTGGAGGGCAAACAGAAGAAACCAGAATACACAGGTGAAATTCCCTGCCACCAAGGAGCTCCCAATCTAGCAGAGTGTCAGAGGAATAAACGACATTTCAACATAGCTTGAACAATATTTAAAAATTATTGAGGACGCTTGATTTCAGACATGTGAGGCGCTCCTTTTGCAAGTCATTGTGGTAGTTTTCTTGTTCAGGACTGTCTAGGAGGCTCTAAAACTGAGGGAAGCTGGTGTGTACAGCCTCCTTTCCACATGCTGATAAACCCTCTAATCACTTAACATTCAAAACATATTCACTGTTTTCATGCCCTTAGTTCCCAAGCTTTCTACGTGTGGTTTGGGGCCTCTGTTTCACTGCAATCCACAGCTGTGTATTCCATCTGTAAAACCTGACTTTGTTTTTGGAAAATCAATCTGGGACTACAATACTGAGCCCTTCTTTTTTTTTCTCTTTGCTTGACTGTTGAACATCTGCTCTATTATCAGTAGTTTCCTTCCAAGTCTGAGAGTCTTCCAGCATCTGACTGTGTTCCCTTTTGCCTCATGAATCCTCATTCCGTGTCACAGCTGATTAGGAGGCTGGATCTAAAAGTGGAGTGTGATACTTAAGGTACCACATTGTGTCATTTATTTTGTACCCTATAATTTGACCCAGAAAAGTGTAATGTTCCTGTGAAGAAACCCCTAGCATCTTAATAAAGCTCCTTTTCTTTTAGAAGATTTTTTAGTATTGAACCTATAGAAGATACTTAACACCATGTGGCCAACTTGTAATTTTCAGACTCTTTGGTAACAACTGAAGAATGTCATTGCTGTGAATAGAAAACGATAAATCCTCTGTTGTTGTTGTTAGGTGCCATCGGATTGATTCCAATGCACAGGGACCCTATATGACAAAGTAGAACCACCCCATAGAGTTTTCTAGGCTGTAATCTTTATAGCAGCAGATTGCCAGTTCTTTCTTCTGTGGAGCCACAGGGTGGGTTTGAACCTCTAACCTTTCGGTTAACAGCAGAGTGCTTAACTGTTGCACCACCAAACCAAAACTAAACCCATTGCTGTTGAGTCGATTCCGACTTATCGTGACCCTATAGAACAGAGTAGAACTGGCCCACAGGCGTTCCAAGGAGCGGCTGGTGGATTCAAACTGCCAACCTTTTGGTTAGCGGCCGAGCTCTTAACCGCTGTGCCACCAGGGCCTCTTAATAAACCCTGTATTTAATATTCAAACAAATTTCAGTGTTTTTGTCCCCTAAGCTTTCTGCCTGTGATTTGAGGCTCCTATTTCACTGTAATCCACAGCTGTATATTCACTATGCAAAACCTCAGATTTTGGATTTTTTTCTCTTTCATCATGCAGAGCTGTAGCACATGCTCAATAAATCATGCATCGGTTTTCTCCAGATGCAGAGATCCTGTGACATTGTGTGTTATGTTTTCCTTGCTGTCTTTTGTTATTTTGGACGATTTAATTGCATTTGAGGATGCTTTTAGCCTAACCAGGATGGAGCAGCAGTGTTATACCCCTGCTGTGCTCAGCAGTGCCTCCTGGAAGGTTATAGAGAAGGTTGTTTACTGTCCTGTTACTGTGTTTACCTAATTTATTATCGCCTAACTATAGTGCTAATTATAAGTCATGTAGCTATTTGGAAGGGGTGATCTTTTATATGTACATTTAATTTCTCAATATAAACGAGGCTTTCCCACTTTACATGATCTCTATATTTAGAGTATTTATTGCCTTTTATGGCTTTCTAAATTTTTTATGATCTGTTCTCAGGAATACTTTTATTATGTGCTGTTGATACTCAGTGATTGTTCCAAGTTGTGGCTTGGGGAGCACCGTGTTATATGCCCAGCATGTAACTAGGGATGGGATTTTTAGGATCGTTACAGGATAAGAAGTGCAATAGCGTCCGAAATTGTTAGAAAGCTTGTGATGCACGTGGAGAGAAGATAGGAAGGATTCCAAAAACAATGGAAGAGAGGCTTGGGCTGGTTGTCCTCCTAGGGGAACATAGCTGGCCTGCGCCTCTGTTTATATGCTTCTTTTGGCCATATGCCTTATTATGTCTTGAGCTGACAGAATCAGACATAGGTGGAAGAGGATTTTATTTAAAATCTAGGGGTAGCTTCTTTGGGGTTATATTAAGATCTGGGAGGCAGTGAAATCTGTTACTAACGGAGTAAATCTTGTATTTAAATGTCCCTGGTATCTATAAAGAGCAGCTTTCATGTTGTTTTCATCTTACAACAATACTAAAAACATCCAGTGAGCTAATCAAGACTGGCCAGGCAGAGAGAGATGAGGGCAGAAATCTAGTGTGCCTTCATAAGACAGCCTGCATTTCCCCTCCAGCCCTCAGCGCCTATATTCTATGCATCTTCGGCTCTTCAGCTAACAGTACTGACTGCAGCTCTCCTGGGCTTGCAGGGGTGAGCAGTGTCCCCTGAGACTGCGTTGTTGTTTTCCGGAGCAGTGTTAGACAAACCAGAACACCGTGTATGTTTTTTAATTTTACTCAGGCCAGATACTTGGCATCTAACTTAGGCTGTGGAATCCTGGGACTAGGTGGGTCTCAAAATGTAAGAAGGCCAGAATGGAGTTCTTCTTCTGTCAGGCAGCCTGTTATTTGGATTTTGGTACATTACCTTGAAATATCATTTGCAGAAGAAAAAGGTGAAGTTTTGAATTTGAATATTGGGTTCTAACACTTTGGACCTTAAGTGCTGCTATTTTTCTTCTGGAAGTCAGCTCCAGTGTATTTCTGATGACTTGGAAGTGTTATTTGTGGAAGATTGAACGCTGTAGCAAATAAGACTATTGTGAAATAGCAGATCAAATAAATATCTTTCCAGAATTGACGAGAACTTCAATACTGGAGCATCTTGCCTCTGAAGGGCCTTTAATTAATTATGAGCTAGGAATAAATAATACATTTCATAGTACTTTGTCATTTATCTAGATGCAGTATTTTATAAACAAGATTATTCATTGGTATTCTTTGAATTCTGCCTTCATTACGTGATGACCTGATAATTCAAAATGAGAAATTACTACATTAAGAACTTGACAAAGAGACAGCCAAGTTTTATAAGGAATTTTAGATTGTCATTTGTAATACAAAATTTGAGCTATATGGCATTTTATCTCATATTTGTTGGTGTACTTTTATATACGCCTTTTGTTTGCTTTACTTTAAAATTTTTTGTTAAATTTTCAGTAGATAATTTTATTAAAATTTTTATAAAGTTTAAAGATTAATAATGCAATGAATTTCTATGTATTGTGTGTCTCTCCCCAATCCATTCTCTTCCAGTGTCCTCAGAGGTATTATTATTCGCAAGTTTGTGTTTATTTTGCCTTTTATTATCTTTATGGTTTACCACATATGTTTGTATCCTTAATGATATATTTTTAATTTTGCATGATATCAAAATTTGTAAATGGAATCATACAGTAGTTATTTGGTGACTTGTGTTTTTCACTCAACACTGTATTCCTGAAATTCGTCTACATTATTACTGGTAGCTGTGTTTCAATTCATTTCCTCAGCTGTATGAAATTCTGTTTAATGAGGTATATAAGCTTTATAATGGCTTTATCACTATCCAGAATATGATTGAAAGAAATTCAGGTTTCCAGTTTTTTACTATCACAGTTAGTGCTTTTGTGAACAATCTTTATGTGTCTCCTGAAGCATATGTACATGAATTTCTTAGATCATTCTCTAGAAATGGCATTTTTGGGTCATAGGGCATATTTTATGCATAGGCATATTTTTATCATTATTAATTAGTCCCAATTGTTTTTCCAAACTGCTTGTATCAATATATACACCACTCAGCTGAGTATGTGTAATCACAATGCTCCATAGTATTGTCAACGATTGATACTGTCAGACTTCAATATTTTGCTGAGTTGGTGTGCGTGAAATATAGCGTGTCTTTTAATTTTTTTTTTCCTAAATGTTAATGATATTGAACATACATCCATATGGCTTTTATTAGCCACTTGGGTTTTCTTTTCTGTGAAATGCCTTTTGAAGTCTTTAGCCAGTTTTTTTTTAAATGATTGTTAATTTTAATGTAGTAGAATTTGCTACATTTATGGTTTACACCATTTATGTCTTAAGAAATCTTTATTTTGAGGTCATGAAAATGTTCTATATTGTTTTTCTATCCATTTTATACTTTAAACGTTTATATTTAAGTCCTTAATTTACTTTGCGTTTTCCTTCCTTTATTTCTTGTTTTTTATATTAATACCCAATTTTCTCAGTATGATTTATTGAAAAGTCCCTCCATTTACCATTGATCTGCAGTGCCAGGACTTTACTAAATTAAGTTTCTACGTGTGTTTATCTGTTTCTGTATTCTCTACTTTGTTCTTTTTTCTTTCCAATGCTAATCTTACCTAGTCTTAATTATACCTGTTACCTGTTGCCATTGAGTCGATTCTGACTCATAGTGACCGTATAGTCTTATAATTATTGTCTTAAAATTATTATCACATCTGCCAAAGTAACTGCTGTCCTGTTCTTCTTTATAGTTATCTAGGTTATTTTAAATCTTTGCAGTTAATTAAAATTTTAGAAGTTTTTAATTGGAATAAGATTGAGACTATAAATCAACTTGGGGAGAACTGACATCTTAATGATACTGAGACTTCTTATCTATGAACATGGTATATTTCGCCAGTGATCTAGGTCTTCTTTAATGCCTTACATAATGTTTTATCATTTTTTATGTAGAGCCGTCATCTTCCTAGGCACCTTATTTTTTGATGCTCTTATAAAAGGAATCATTAAAATTACATTTTTCCAACCTTATGTTGTTAGCGTATAGAAATAAAATTGATTTTTGTATCTTGATGTTGTATTCAGTAACATTGCTAAAGTCTGTAATTATTCCAGTAATTAATATGTAGAATTTTTTAGTTTTATATATATACAGTCATATCATCTTCAAATTATTTTTCAATCTGTATACTTTTCTCTGGTCTTATGGCTGCATCTCAGACTTACAATACGCTGTTGAGTAGAAGTGTTGAAAGAAGTCACCCTTGTCATTTGCTGACCTTAAAGGAATTGTGCTATAGATTGCCAGCTTAATTGCACTGTGGTCGTAGAGCATGTTTTCTAACATATGAACCCTTTAAAATTCGTGTAGACTTATTTTGTGGCCTAGTATGTAATCAATTTAAAATTTTATGTATTTTTTTCATTTGTAGGGTACAAATTTCTGCATATGTCTATTGCAAAAGCAGTTGTCAGAGTATTATTTTGGAATCTTGGGGACCCAAGACTCTTTCAAGGGGTCCATAAGGTTAACGAAACTATTCTTATAATAACCCTAAGACGTATTTTCCTTTTTCATTCATTCTCTTATGAGTGTGTAGTGCAGTTTTCTACAGACTATGTAATGTGTGATATTGCAACAGAATGAATGCCAAGGCAGATATGAGACTACAACAGTCTTCTATTAAGCCAAATGTTAAAGGATTTGCAAGCATGTAAAACAATGCCTCAGTTTCACTGACATATTTTTTTGGTTTTGGAAAATAGTTACTTTTCATAAAAATTATATTGTTTTTGTTAACATATAAGGGGTTTGTCATTGTTATTTTAAAATTACAAATAATAAATATTTGAAAGTCTCAGTTTTAATTTCTCATACAGTAAATATCAACAGGTATAACCCATATAAACAGGAACTTTTTTGGATTCTCAATGTTTTTCAGAGCGTAAAGAATCCTGAGACTAACAATTTTGAGAACCATTGGTCTTTGGGATCAAGCTTGTTACTGTGTTATTCAAATCTTTTATGTTTTTAATTGATTTTCCTTTTGCTCTTTTGACCTGTCAGTTACTGAGAGAAGTGATTCAGAATTCTCCCCTTTGAAGTGGATTTGTTTATTTCTCCTTGGAGTTCTATCTATGTTGCTTTGTATATTTTCAGACAATGTTTTTGGGATTAAACAAGTTTAGAAATGTAATAACTTCTTGATGATTATAACCTTCTATCATCCTAATATTTTTATCTTAAAATATATTATGTTTGAAAATATTATGGCTATGCTGACCTTCTTTGGGTTAGTGTTTGCACATTTTAAGAATTTTAGGCCATTTCATTAGGAGTGAAATAGCAAATTAATAAGGAACATGGCTGTCATGACATATGGAAGCACTTCTCTCCCTATCCTGAAGCTTAGTCTTTTTTTTCCTCATATTTATTTATTTCTTTTCCTTCTCATTTTTGCTGACTTCATTATTTATCTTTTGGATACATGTTTTCATTACTTCTAGATTTATTAATATTTTAATAAATTTTAGTAACTTTGGACCTTAAGTTAGGAATTATTGATAAGGAACATAATTTTTGTTAACAGAAATAAACTTTTTAAATTCGTTAGGCTTCTCAAAATATTATTTAGTGTTTTTGAATAGCTAAATGATATTCAGAAGTAAAATTTGACTGGTACAAAAGGGAATTCTGTGAAAACTAACACTCTCTCTTGGCCCTGTCCTATCCATTCCCTTGATAGAAGCGACAATTTTTATCATGTTACGAGATTTATTGGGTTGTGGAAGAGAGACTTACATCTTCATGAAATCATTTTGTCATACTCAGTTTCTTAGACTTTAGTCACTTTAAATGATTGCCATTTACTTGTTTTGTTTCAGCATTTTAAAGGTACCATTCTAATGCTTTCGGGCCTTCATTGTATTTAATAACAGACCACCAGGTATTTTTATTGTTGTTCTCTATATAATGTGTTTTCTCTAGCTGTGATACACACACACACACACACACACACACACACACACACACACACGTCATATATATCTATATTTGTGGTATACATATTGTATTTTTACTGTCTGAGGTTCACTGAACTTCTTGAATATGCAAATTTATGCTTTTTACAAAATTTGGGGAAAATCTTGGCAATTAATTATTTAAATTTTCATTTCTGCCCCATTCACTTTCTTTTCTTTCTGTACTCCAATTACATTTGTGGTAGAACCTTTGATATTGTTCCACATATCATTGAAGCTGTGTTCATTTTTATTTAATTTCTTTTTCTTGTTTCTTCAGAGTGATTAATTTCCTTTGATCTGTCTTCAAGTTTACCTATTCTTTCTTTTCTAATATGCTGTTAAACTCATCCAGTAAACTTTTTTATATTTATATTAAATATTTTTCAGTTCTAGAATTTCCATTTGGTTTTTTTTTTTATAATTTCTCTTTCTCTACTTAGATACCTTATTTCTTCATTCATTATGAGCATATTTTCTTAGCTTGGTATAACAGCTGCTTTAATCCTTGTCTCGTAATTCTAACACCTGGGTCTCCAAATATTACCTTTTTTCTTGAGTTTGGATCACATTTTCATGTTCTTCACATGAATAGTGATTTTGGATGGTATCCTGGACATTGTGAATAATATGTTGTAGAGATTCTAGATTCTGTTATGTTTTTGTTTTACTAGGCAGTTAATTTTTTCTCCAGCAATGGGGTTGTTGTTATGTACCTTTAGGTTGATTTCAACTCATAGCCGCCTTATAGGACAGAGTAGAACTGCCCCATAGGGTTTCCAAGGCTGTTATCTTTACTGAAGCAGACCGTCACATCTTTCTCCCACAGAGTGGCAGGTGAGTTTGAACCTCTGACCTTAGTAGCTGAGTAGTTAATCACTGCACCACCGGGGCTCCTTCCAGCAATGAGATGGCAGCTGAAATCGCTGTTTGGATCTTTGAATCTTAGCTGGACTTTTGGACTTCTGCTTTGTACATGTGTACTGGAAGTCAGCTAGAGATTTGGATGGGGTTTGTCTGCAAAATTTGGGGTATTCTCTCAGTGGCTCTCTTCTTTATACGATTCCTCCCTTGCTATACAGCTACTGTGGTCACCTCGGAGCCCTGGTGGTGCAGTGGTTAAGAGCTTGGCTGCTAACCAAAAGGGTGGCAGTTCGAATCCACCAGCTGCTCCTTGGAAGTCCCATGGGGCAGTCCTACTCTGTCCTGTAGGGTCGCTATGAGTCGGAATCGACTCAGTGGTAACAGCTTTGGTTTTTTGGTTTTGTTGGTTACCTTAGACTATGTTCTTCAGTTCTTCAAGCCAGTAAGACTGGAGTTTCTGTCAGAGTTTTGGCTACCCTGTATGATGGAGCTGATTGTGCCTTTCCCTCAGATGAAAAGCCAAACAAACAAAACCCAGGAAACTCTTATAATACTGTTCCCTTCTTCAAAATGTGATCCCCCTCTGGTTTCTGTCTGTTTTGATCACTTTCCAGTGTCTTTAGGTAGTTATTTTTGATATTTTGTACAGTTTACAGTTGTTTCCTGTGAGAGGGTTGGTCCAATACAAAATAAAAAAAACAGTTGCTGTCAAGTTGGTTCCAACTCATGGCAGCCCTATGTGTTGCAGGGTAGAACTGTTTTCCGTGGGATTTTCAAAGCTGTGACCTTTCAGAAGCAGATCGCCAGGGTTTTCTTCAGAGGTGCCTCTGGGTGGGTTCAAGTTACCAAACTTTTCTTTAGAAGTTGAGTGCTTAACCATTTGCGCCACCTGGGGACTCCTCCAGTACAAGCTGCTCCACCATTATTAGAGACAGAACCTCTCTGTACTTGCTTTAACATTTTTACTTATAGCATACATAGTAACTAGGAAGATAATATTTTGAAAGGTTTAATTTATTGCAAGTGATCTGCGTTGTATTGTTGTGTATTTCTTTTTGGTAAGTGCCTGCCATTGCTTCATCATAAATCACTTGCAAATTCAGGATACAAGTTGCGTAACTGAAGAGTCTAACTATTGCGCTGTTAGTGTATAATGAAGTGCACACCCTTCCATTTATGAAAGGAATTATAAATCCCAATATGCTAAAATTCTAAAAGTCACAGAATAGTCACTAAACAATTATTATTTTCTATTTTAAGTTGCAGATGAGTCTTGCAGGAATAGTACTACTTCATACATTATATGAAGCGTTTAAATTATAGAATATAATTAGTAACTCTCTTCAAAGACTTAGGAACTGTTAAATTTATTTAGTTGTTATTCAGGAACACAATTGTACATAAATAAACCTGTTCCTCTTAAGAACTTAAGAGAAAAGATGCATTTTCAATGGAACACCTGTTGGTAAGGTAAAGGTGATAGCTTGAGCCAGGCAATTTCCATAAACCCTGTTCACTTCTGACCTGGTGGATTTCAAACCATTCTGGGAAAGTTCTTTAACTAAGGAGATGAATCTTGAAAGTTTCCCCTCCTCTGGGACAGTACCCTTAAACATTTTGGTCCATATACCCCCTGAACTAATTTTGAAATACTGTGGACTCCCTCTTACATTTAAGTTGGCATTTGAAAATTTTCAAAAGTCTCAACACTTGCAGAGAGTTTAATTTTGCATATATTATGTATGTCAACAATATAAAATTGTTATATCCCTGTTCTAAATATGTCCAATAGAATGTAAGTACTAAAAGTGATTTTTTACCTATTATCGACCATTTTAAAAATACATGAATAAGCTTCTCCTTTACTGCTTGGAATTTTACAGTATACATTTTCCACATAGAAATCATATTTCCATTCCTTTTGGTTAACAGAATCTGATCCTAATGTAATCCAGTTGTATGTTTTTATTAATCATTGTATCATATTTCTTGCAATAAAAATCTGCAAATAAATTAAAACGTCCTAATTTCCCATGTTCATAGGCTGTAAAGTATTCAAAATTCTTCTGGATTAATTAGGAATACAATTATTACATAATTTATCAAAACGATATGTTAAGGACTGTTTTGAAGCAGCGTTGTGTAGTACTAAAAAGCACAGACTATGAAGCCTGAATGCCGGGGTTCATATCCCAGCTCTCACTCCGCTGCTAGTATTTTTAGTATTTTATACTATTTTCTGTCATCTGTATACTATTTTGTGTCATCTGTAAAATGAGGATAAAAATACTATTATCCTGATATGAATGATGTGAGGGTTGAGTTAATATATGTAAAGTGCTTAGAATAGTTGGTAGCCCATAATGAGCGCTATGTATTTGCTTTGTTACTATGTTCATGTAGTTGTTAGCTGCCATTGAGTTGGCTCCTGACTCATGGCGACCCCATGCACAATGAAATGAAATGCTGCCCAGTCTTGTGCCATTCCCGTGATCATTTGTGGATTGGACCACTGGGATCCATTAGGTGTTCTTTGGCTGAGTGTTGGAAGTAGATTGCCAGACCTTTTTTCCTAGTCTGTGTTAGTCTGTAAACTCTGCTGAAACCTGTTCAGCATCATGGCAACCTGAAAGCCTCCACTGACAAATAGGTGATGGCTTGCATGAGGCACATTGGCTGGGAATTGAACCTGGGTCTGTGCATGGAAGGTGAGAATTACTGAGAATGAAAAGTGAAATTTTATTGGAAATGTATCGGTTAATGAAATGAATGTGTCTTTTGTATTTTTTTTTAATAATTAGTTCATTTGTTCAAAGATGATATGATTTATTGCTGGAATAGGTCTGTGTTCAGCATTACAGCTATCCCAATTTTTCATTGATATGTTTACAATGAGAAACTTTTTTATATAGATGAGTATAAATGAGAATGGAGTCTTGTTAGAGCAAAGTCTCTCAATTATTTGTATTCCTTTTGATTATATGCCTAAAAATCACTTGCTGATATTTCATCAAATGTCATTTTTAGTGATCTTTCTGTGAATGGCTCCATTAGATCCTGCTTCAGTTTTGTTGAAAGCATTCAGTTGGAAACCACCTGACTTGCAAAATGGTTTTTCTTATCTTTGTAGTCATTTTCTTTTGCAGCGTCAATACCAATATTTGTGATTAGACCTTTGTTGGGGACCCACCTAGGATAGTGCACTATTATAAAACCGGATGAGTAAGAGATAGAATTTCTTTTAGAAAGAGTAAGTAAGGGTAACTTGAAAGGGGAGGTGGAACTTTGGTGACACTTGGGCTGCACTCCTCAAGCAAATCAATTTTGGAATGTTTTTATGTACCCCTGGTACTGGTACCCTAATTTAAAGGTCATGGTTCTTGGGACCATCTCTTCTCTCTGGAAAATATGAGCCAGGAACAACTCATGACCAACATCTGCCAATTTAAGTATTGTCTTCTGGTCTCTATTGGAGTGTCAGGATTTGGAGAGCCTGTCAGCTCTATGGTTCTAAAAATGTGATCTATAGACTCCTAGAATGCCTCAGGTCCTTTATGGGGTCTATGAGGTCAAAACTATTTTAATAAAAATACAAAAATGTTATTTTCCCCTTTCACTGTGTTGATAAATGTATTGACAGTGCCAACGCAATGATGGGTAAAACAATGAGCCCCTTATCACAAATTAAGCCATTAGCACCAAACCATACTAGTTATTGTATATACTGCCATACACTTGCAGTTTAAAAAAAAATTTAGTTAAGAATGTCATTGGTGAAGCAGTAACATTTTTTAAAATTAAATCTCAACACTTGAGTACATGTCATTTTAATGTGTGATGAAATAAGAAGTATGCACAAGCACGCCTCCTGCAAACTGAAGTACAATATCTTGAGGAAAAGCACTTGTATGTTGTTTGAGTTACAAGCTGAACTAGCCATTATTGTTATTATTTTTTAATGAAACACAGTTTTCACTAGACGGATTGAGAAACTATAGTTACTCAGACTTGGCTATTTGACAGGCATTTTCTCCAAAATGAGCAACGAACCTGAGACTTGAAGAAAAAATAACTGACAGTATTTATTGCTAGTACTAAAAGTCAGATTTTTCAGTAAAAATTAGAATATTGGAAAGCTTGTAACGCCTCCCAATACCCAAGGACTCTTTTGATGAGATTGCTGATGATATTAAGAAATATAATTTTGAAAATATTGTATAATGAAATGTGCATACGTTTTGAAGATTCACATAACTTAGCTAATATTTTCCAAATGACCAGTATGTGATGATGTAAAATCATGCATGGATGAAAGAGCCATTCAAATACAAGATAGACAGTGGATTCATTCTACATTGCAAATAAGTGTTAAGAAACTAGCACTCGCTGAGTGAAGTAGTATCAAAAAGAATATCCACAATTATATGAAAAGATTATCTGAAAAGGTATAAAATATTCCTCCTTTTTCTAACTACATAAATTTAGCAAAGGTAGATTTTCTTTATGTATGTCAGCCAGATCAACAAATAGTAACAGGTTAAATGCAGAAGGAGATATGAGATTTCAGCTTTTATTCTTGTTGGCTAAGCCAGGCATTTAATGAAATTTGCAAAAATGTATTTAAAAAGTGCTATTCCTTTCACTAAATTTTTTGGTTATAAAAAAATGTATATTTTAAAATAAATCATTATATAAGTAAGCAATGAGTTTATTTATTTATTTATTTGGCTTTAACAAAGAGAAATTTATTTCCTCACAGTTAAAGTAGGCTAAAAGTCCAAATTCGGGGTGTCACCACCAGGGGAAGTCTTTCTCTCAGCCATCTCATCAGTGTTCCTCCGGACTAGGAGCTTCTCTGCGCAGGGACCCCGGTCCAGAGGACGCACTTTGCTCCCAGCACTGCTTTCTTGATGGTATGAGGTCCCCCTGTCTCACTGCTCACTTCTGTCTTTTATATCTCAAGAGATTGCCTCAGGACACAATCCAGTCTTGTAGATCCAGTCCTGCCTTACTAACACAACTGCCACCCATCCTCCCTTATTAACATCATAGAGGCAGGATTTACAACATATAGGAAAATCATACAGTACCAGGAATCATGGCCCAGCCAAACTGATACACACATTTTTTGGGGGGACATAATTCAATCCATGACATACCACCCTTTGGCCCCCCAAAAATCACATCCTTGCAACATGGAAAACACATTCACCCCATCATATAATAGCAAAAGTCTTAACTCCAAGTCCAAAATCTAAAAATTCCTCTTCATCTGTAAAATCTAGAATACAAGTTACTTGCTTCCAAAGGTACAATGGCAGAACAGGCACAAGCTAGATACTTCCATTACAAATGGGAGAAACTGGAGGGAAAGAAGGGATAACAGGCACCAAGCAAGTCAGCAGAACGCATTACATTAGCCCTCAAGGCTTTGAAAATAATCCTCTGTTCTCTGAGACAATTTACATAATAGTCCTGCCCTCCAGACTCTAGGTATTGGCCACACTCTCCAGATTTTGAGTGGCGGCCCCTCGGCCCTGGGCTTCAGCTCCCCTTCCAGGCCCACTGGGACAGCAACTCTGCTCCCTTGGCTTTAGGTGCACCATTCTCCCAGTCCATCTGAGTGGCGACTCCACTCTTAGAAGCACCAGAAGCCATTGCTCCACCCTTTGAAACCCGAGGTCACGGCCATACCTTTTGAGACTGAGGCAGCTCGGCTTCTTGTGTCCCTTGTCTCTTCAGCTTCTGCTTCTGTTTCCTGTGGCCTCTTGGCCCTTGGGCCTCATGCCCGCATCTGCCCTGCTGGGGCAAGCATCACAAAGCTCTGTAGCTCCACCAGTATAAGCTCCCGGAGGCACCCCACTCCGCCAGGAACCCCCCCCCCCCCGCCACGCACAGGCACTCAGCTCTCCCGGTCTGAGGGTCGGCTCCAGTGCCGTCTCACACTGGTCTCCCCGCTGTGCTGCTGTCGGCCCTCTGCTGCTGCTGCTTCCCTGCTGCTGTAGGTTGTCTGCTGCTGCTGGTCCTCTGTCACTGCAGCACGTCTATCCATTCACTGTTTTAAAACTACTTCCACGTTTTAGGTATCTGTTAGAGCAGCACCCCACTCTCTCGTACCAAATTCTGTCTTAGTTATCTAGTGCTGCTTCAACAGAAATACCACAAGTGGATGGCTTTAACAAAGAGAAATGTATTTCCTCACAGTTAAAGTAGGCTAAAAGTCCAAATTCAGGGTGTCGGCTCCAGGGGGAGGCTTTTTCTCTCTGTCGGCCTTCTTCTCTTCAGTGTTCCCCTGGACTAGGAGCTTCTCTGCGCAGGGACCCGGGTCCAAAGGACGTGCTCCGCTCCTGGCACTGCTCTCTTGATGGTATGAGGTCCCCCTGTCTCACTGTTCACTTCTGTCTTATATATCTCAAGAGATTGCCTCAGCATACACTCCAATCTTATAGATCCAGTCCTGCCTTACTAACACAACTGCTACCATCCTCCTTCATGAACATCATAGAGGCAGGATTTACAACATATAGGAAAATCACATAATACCAGGAATCATGGCCCAGCCAAATTGATACGCACATTTTTGGGGGGACATAATTCAATCCATGACACCATCTATGAGGAATTATTTACTTAAGAGAGAGCTGATTTATAAGGTTCTATTTTAGGAAAACAATTTTTTTATTGTAGTATATATATTTACAAAACATTTGCCATTTTAACATTTTTACCTCTATCCATTTTCAATGTTTTTCGTCATCCTTAACAGAAACTCAATGCCCCTCGAGCAATAGCTTCTCCCTTTCCCCTCCTACCCTCCCTTGGTAACCTCTAATAAACTTTGGCTGCTATACGTTTGCTCTTCTAGATATTTCATTTATGTGGGACCATACAATATTTGTTCTTTTGTGTCTGCCTTTTTTCACTCAGCATGATGTTTTCAAGGTTCATCCATGTCATAGCCTACATCACAACTTCATTTCTCTTTATAACTAAGTAATATTCTATTGCATGTATATACCACATTTTGTTTATCCATTCATCTGTTGATGGACACTTGGGCTGTTTCCACCTTTTGGCTATTGTGGATAATGCTGCAATAAACATTGGTGTACAAGTATCTGTTAGAGTCCCTGCTTTTGAGTCTTTTAGGTATATAGCTAGAAGTGTGTGGTTTAATGAATTACTTAATATGGCCCTTCTAGCTATAATCTTTGTGACTCCCGCACCATGCAAATAAGGTGTATGGAACCCTAATGAGGGGATTGATTAGTTTTGCCATCCTCTAGGCTTAAAAGAGAGTCAATCCTAGAGCAGGGAGGGGGAACTCACTACCACCAAGAAAGAAAGCTGGGAGCAGAGCGTGTCCCCCGAACCCAGGGTCCCCGTGCCGAGAACCCCCCAGATCCAGGAGACAGCTGTAACACTAGAAACAGCACAAGACGTGAGAAGCGACGACAAGTGCGACAAAGAACCGGCAGCAACAGAACCAGGAGACCGGCAGGAGACGGCATGGTGGGCTTGCCAGTCCATGGAGTGAGAAAGCTGAGCACCCCCGGGAAGAAGGCTTGCTAGCAGAGTGGGGTGCTCCCGAGCACCCGTAAGCGGAGATAGGCCTGCCAGCCCACGAAGCCAGAGAGTTGAGCGCCCCTGGGCTGAAGCTTACTGGCGGAGTGAGGCGCCTCCGGGCACCCATCAATCGAGCTAAATAGCTCTGTAACACTTGCCCAAGCAGGGCAGAGGCCAGGCCAGCTCAAGAGGCCCACAGGGCCAAGGGGCCAAGGGCCAGGGAGAGGCCTGCCTGTGGGCATGGCTGAGAAGCTGTCCTGATGGAAGAACTGTGTCCTGAGTCTTTCCTGGTCCTGAATTATAACCTGTTACCTCCCTAATAAATCCCATAATCGTGAGTATTGTCTGTGAGTTCTGCGTGCCATTGCAACAAATTATCAAATCTAGCAGAGGAGTAGAGAGTGTTGTGGGAGGGACTGCTGGTGTCAGAATTGGTGAAAAGTTTGGAGAGAGGATGTATATCTGACATCCTCTTCATAGGAATCAGCCATGGGCTAATGATCTTGATCCTCCCCTCCTTGTTAAGTAGACGAAGAGGTCAGATGATGATGCTGCCACCATGCCATTTTTATAGAGTGGAATTGCTGGGTCATATGGTAGTTCTATGTTTAGCTTTTTGAGGAGTCATCAAACTGTTTTCCACAGTGACTGCACCATTTTATAATTCCACCAGCAATGAATGAGGGTTCCAGTTTCTCCACATCCTCCCAATACTTGTTTTCCATTTTTCTGATTTTAGCCATCTTAGTGGAAGTGAAGTGTTATCTCATTGTGGTGTTTTTGTTTTTCTTAATTTATACATTTATTAAAAATATAACGGTGTTGTGCTTAAAGATCATTGTGATTGTGTGCTGATTCCACAAAACGTAATTAATTATAAGGAACTCTTCACAAATACATGCTGGACAGAAGTAAAAGGGTAAACAGAAATGATAGCAAAGACAGTACAATGTCAGGTATAATTTCCTTATAATTAATACAAGCTAGAAAATGGAGTTTGATGCTATTTATGATTATACCAACATTCATGGAGGCTGAATATCACAGGCATAAGGGTGCACAGTGACTCAAGAACTCTTCATACTTCCCAAATCATTTTATATTTTAGGTATGAAGGTTGGTCACTAGAACAAACTTGTTTTTGTTTTTTTTGGTGAAAATATGCAAAACAAAACATACACAACTTCAACAATTTCTAATGCACAATTCAGTGACGTTGGTTACATTCTTCAAGTTGTGTCACCTTTCTTAATATCCTTTTCCAAATTATTTCACTGTCATTAATACAGTCTCTCTAATCCGCAGCTTCTCATCTGACCTTTCTAGTTGCTGCTGTCAGTTTAATCACATATAGGTAGTTCAATAAAGTAGAACAATCAGAGAAAATTTGTTTTTAACAAGTAGAATTTTTATGCCCATTCAATCCAAGAGTCTCTTATATCTTTCTGGGCCTACTCATTTGCATATGGAATCAGAAATTAGAACCAAGTTCATATCATGCATTCACAAGTGATACCAAATCTTCATATGCTGTACAGTTTCTTTAAGATATAAGAGTGACTTGCAACAGGGCCACATAAATGAACAAGTTACGTATGGAGGAGGTCACATTTCCAGGCATCTTCCATTTCATTTCCTCCAGGTCCAGCTTCGGTGTAAGGCCCTCAATCTGGAATATCCAGGCTGTGCATCACTGGCTTCCAGCCACCGTATTCTGCTCTTCTCAGTCTCATTGTGGTTTTGATTTGCATTTCTATAATGACCAATGACGTTGAGCATCTTTTCATGTGCTCACTGGCTGTTTGTATATCTTCTTTGGTGAAATGTCTATTCAAATCCTTTGCCCACTTTTTGATTGGGTTGTTTTCCTTGTTATTGACTTGTAGGGGTTCTTTATATATTCCAGATCTTAAACCCTTATCAGGCATATGTTTCCCAAATATTTTCTCCCATTCCGTCCATTTAGCTTCATTCTTTTGCATGTGGATATCCAGTTGTCCCAGCACCATTTATTGACGAGACTGTTCTTTCCCCATGGGATAGACTTAGCACCCTTGTCAAAAATCAATTGACCATAGATGTATGAATTCATTTCTAGACTCTCAATTCTATCCCATTGATATATATGTTTGTCATTATACCAGTACTAGGCTACTTTGATTACTGTAGCTTTATATCACATTTTGAAATTGGGAAATGTGAGTCCTCCTATGTTGTTCTTCTTTTTCAAGATTGCTTTGGCTTTTCGGAGTCCGTTGCAATTCTGTATAAATTTGAGGATTGGTTATTCCATTTCTGCAAAAACAACAACAAAAAACTATTGGAATTTTGATAAGGATTGCATTGACTCTATAGACTGCTTTGAGTAGTATTGATATCTTAACAATATTAAATTTTCCAATCCATAAGCATGCAATGTCCTTCCATTTATTTAAGCCTTCTTTAATTTCTTTCAGCAATGTTTTATAGTTTTCAGTGTACAAGTCTTTGACTTTCCTGGTTAAATTTATTCCTAGGTATTTTATCTTTTTAGATGCTATTGTAAATGGAATTTTATTCTTAATTTCCTCTTCAGTTTGTTGATTGCTGAGAACAATTTTAACATCAGTTCCTAAGCCTGAGTTTCTTAAACGATTTCAATTCAGTCGGGCAATTTTAAACTCTTTACAAATCTTTTTTTTTTCTTTTTCTTTTGCTTTAAATGAAAGTTTACAGTTCAAGTTAGTTTTTCATACAAAAATGTATATACACATTGTTATGTGACCCTAGTTGCTCTCCCTATAATGCGACAGCACAACTCCTCCTTTCCACCCCGGATTTCCCGCTTCCATTCAACCAGCTCCTGTCCCTTTTTGCCTTCTCATCTTGCCTCCGGACAGGAGCTACCCATTTAGTCTCATGTATCTACTTGAGCTAAGAAGCACTTTCTTCAGGAGTATCATTTTATGTCTTGTAGTCCATTCTAATCTATGTCTGAAGAGTTGGCTTCGGGAATGGTTTCAGTTTTGGGCTAACAGAGAGTCCAGGGGCCGTGTCTTCCTGGGTCCCTCCAGTCTCAGTCAGACCATTAAGTCTGGTCTTTTTACTAAAGTTTGAGTTCTGCACTCCACTTACAAATCTTTTTAAAATTAAAGTTATTATTCAGTTTTTTCCTTAGGCAGCATGGAGCATTGTAATAAAAGCTAAAATAATCATGATTCTTACTTCTTTCATACTTAGACAATATAAACTCTGACACTGTCTCTGAGGGAATTGCTGGGGTCAAAGTTCAGGTCCGGTTGCCGAAATGCCTCATAAACACAAATTGCTTTGGGTTTACGTTATTTCCTTTTGAGACTGAGGCAGCTCGGCTTCTTGTGTCCCTTGTCTCTTCAACTTCTGCTTCTGTTTCCTGTGGCCTCTTGGTCCTTGTGCCTCACGTCTGCATCTGCCCTGCTGGGGCAAGTGTTCCAAAGCTTGGTAGCTCCGCCGGTAAGTGCCCGGAGGCACCCCACTCGGCCAGGAAGCCTCCCGCGCACAGGCACTCAGCTCTCTCGCTCTGTGGGTTGGCTCCAGTGCCATCTCGCACTGGTCTCCTGGTTCTGCTGCTGCTGTAGGTTCTCTGCTGCTGCTGGTCCTCTGTCACTGCCACACCCCTATCCATTCACAGTTTTAAAACCACTTCCACATTTTAGGCATCTGTTAGAGCAGCACCCTACTCTCTCAGTACCAAATTCTGTTTTAGTCATCTAGTGCTGCTATAAGAGAAATACCACAAGTGGATGGTTTTAACAAAGAGAAGTTTATTTCCTTACAGTAAAGTAGCTAAAAGTCCAAACTCAGGGTGTCAGCTCCACGGGAAGGCTTTTTCTCTTTCTTGGCCTTCTCATCAGTGTTCCACCGGACTAGGAGCTTCTTGACGCAGGGACCCCCAGTCCAAAGGACACACTGTGCTCCCGGCACTGCTTTCTTGCTGGTATGAGGTCCCCCTATTATTGTTATTTTAATGAATTAATAATATTCTGTTTTTTCTCATTTTTAGATATAACCCACATAAAAATGATTGGGAAGCCTCAGTAATTTTTTAGTGTGTTGGGTCTTAGAAACCTAGCTTGATAATTGCTATATTAGTAAGTAGGAAGTGATAAGTTGGGAAGAGAATAATTTTATTAAGACAACATATGTTGGGGTTAAACTTTTCCTTGTGGTGTTAACCTGTTTGAACATCTGAATACTGTAATCAGTATTTTTATATAAGATGTGGTTTGCATACTCACCACCATAGTGTTCTTTGTGGTTCCACTCTTATACAATGAATTGTCTGGTTTATTTTGACGATTCTCTTCCACATAGGATTTGTTTGAGGGGAAGTCCATATTATGTCAGAGTAGTCTCCTCTCCTGAAAAGACTCTGAAAAGTGCCAGCAGATACAGGGCTGCTTTGAAAAGTGCTGTTAGAGGGAGCATTTTGCCAATGGTATGCAGAAGCTCAGCAGCTTTTTAAAATCCTGCCTGCGGGCCCCAAACCCCTGAATATCTCTCACATCTGTTACAGTTCTTCAGTCTCCCCACTTCATTATAACAGTGTTAGAAATATAGTGCCATTTGCAGTTTATACTTTGAGTTAAACCATTGACACCAATTGCATAGTTTAATGTACTCAATTTTTGTTATTAGAAGATGGAAGATAATATAGACAGTAACCATAAGTTAGAGGGGATAAAAAAGCACAGGGCTAATGTGAGATTTTGAGCTCATAGAAACCTGTTTTTTTTTAATTTAATATTTTATTGTACTTCAGGTGAAGGCTTACAGAACAAATAGTTTCTCATGTAACAGTACACACATGCTGTTTTATGACATTGGTTAACAACCCCACAACATTTTAACCCTCTAAATTCTCAACTTTTTTTTTTTTTT
>NW_004444048.1:7885565-7886936 GCF_000243295.1 Trichechus manatus latirostris | reverse complement strand
GGCTGAGTTCTTTATCTCTTCATTTGATGTTCTACGGTTTCAGGATTGTTGAGTCTCTGTTTGGCTTAGTTTTTTGGATCTTTGCTGTGGAGGGATGGCGTGGTGCTTCTGCCTAGAGCGCCATCTTGCCGGACTCTCCTAGAAACCTGTTTTACTTTAATAATCCTTTATATTTTCTCCTTCCAAATCATCACATAAAACTCATTTCTGTGTAAATAACTTTCTGTCTTTATCTTGTAAAATATATGACTTTTATATTTCCTTGTCTGAAAATAGTCTTCTAAGGGTGCAGGCAGGTTTTGCCAAGGACATTTGAAGTCCAGGCTGATGGCAAACATTGGGCTTCAGCATTAGTTGGTTTCCCAGTCACGTGGTCACAGAGAGAGCCCTGGAATAGGAGCGAGGTGCCAATGGCTGCCGAGAAACAGCAGCTCTCAGACTAATTGACATGCAGCAGGGAGCATGAGGAGCCAGAGTAACTTACAAGGGATCCACTGTGTCCTAACAGGACTTAAAGATTTTTTGCAGACATTGGTAAGGTAGAGCAGGATATGTTTGGAGTAGCTCAATCTGGAAGCCAGTTAGCTGTGGGACAGCTGTTTGATTAAAGAATGTAATTCAGTAGAAATGAGGGAAACAAATGAGAAAAACAGAAATAGACTCTAAATTCCGTTTGTTTGAGGAGAGATAGAGACTAGTATTACACATTATACCAGTGAGTAGCCTGTACTTTGGGGTGCAGCAGTACCAGAACAACCTTGCTTTGGTTGATCATACCCCTTTGTCACTCTTCTTGCATTTCAAGGTGTTTTGCCTCATGCTTTGAATTGTCTCTCAGCATCATTTTCTTCTCCGTAATGATGCTGAGACTCATATCCTGCAGTCAAATAGCACTTGAGACTTTTTAGTGTGCTTTATGTGAACTCTGCCATCAGATTATTATAGCAACCTCAAGATATCTGTCTATAATAGATAAGAATTACCTTAGGTGAAGGGAAGGACAGCAAACACTACAGGGGAAGTCAGCACAACTGGACTAAACCAAAGCTAAGAAGTTTCCTGAATACAATCAAACACTTTGAGGGACAAAGTAGCAGGGGTAGGGATCTGGGGACCATGCTTTCAGGGGACATCTAGGTCAACTGGCATAACAAAGCTTATTAGGAAAATGTTCTGCATCCTACTTTGGTGAGTGGTGCCTGGGATCTTAAAAGCTCGCAAGCGGCCATCTAAGTTGCATCAATTGGTCCCAACCACCTGGAGTAAAGGAGAATGAAGAACACCACAGACACAAGGCAGGTATTAGCCCAAGAGACAGAAAGGGCCACATAAACCAGAGACTTCATCAGCCTGAGACCAGAAGAACTAGAT
>NW_004444048.1:7865654-7884231 GCF_000243295.1 Trichechus manatus latirostris | reverse complement strand
CCGCAGGATCCAGAGAGAGCAAAAAGCCAGAACGTGTGCTTATATACAGATGCGGGCCACACCCCCAAGGAGACTCCCTTTCATCTGATTGGTTACTCACAGTATATTCTATCATGGGAGTGATTACATTAAAACACGGAGAATCATGGCCCAGCCAAGTTGACACACAATCTTAACCATCACAGACTCATAGTGACCTTACAGGACAGAGTAGAACTGCCCCATAGGGTTTCCAAGGAGTGCCTGGTGGATTCAAACTGCCGACCTTTTGGTTAGCAGCTGTAGCTCTTAACCAGTACAACACCAGGGTTTAGTCATGGATACACATATGCAGAAGTCAGGATTTGAACCCAGGCAATCTGCATTGTTTGTGTTCTTATTAAAAACAACAAAATACCCATTTCCCTTCAGTCAATTCTGACTCATGTGACCCTGTAAAAAAACCAAACCCGTTGCTGTCGAGTCAATTCCGACTCATAGCGACCGTATAGAACAGAGTAGAACTTCCCCATGGAGTTTCCAGGGAGTGGCTCTTGGATTCAAACTGCCAGCCTTTTGGTGATTGTGTAGGACAGAGTACAACTGCTCTATATGGTTTCCAAGGTTGTAATCTTTACAGAAACAGACTGCTACATCTTTCTCCCGTGAAGGGACTGGTGGGTTCCAACTACCTAGCTTCGCTTAGCAGTTCTTAACCACTGCACCATTAGGGATCCTTTGTTCTTAAAACCATGATGTAAAACTGTGTACCTAAATGCTGAAATGTTTCTCCCAGCTGTGAGAATCACAGTTGTAGAGGCTCACTGTAGAGGCTCTTTCTCCTGTTGATCAAGAGAGTACATTCTAGATTTATGTTTGTGTGTGTGTGTTTCTGGCATGCTTTTAAAATACCTTGTGTTTGGAAGGCATTGAACAAACCAGAGTTTTCGAGAGGACCTCGTGTTCTGGGTATGCTGAAGCTCTGTTTGGAAATGTGTATTATTATCCTGTCCCTAAGGGGGCATGGGGTCTGTGGACTTTAGAGGATCCCGTTGCAACTGTAGGTAACATTGGTTTGTTTTCAGATTCTCAGAGCAGCTTATGAAGGTTAAGAATCACTGCTTTGCTTTATTGCTAAAATGACTGACAATCATGTTATTTGTTTATATGATTTTCATTGTCAGTTATAACTGAGTTTGTGCAGTTCATATACATTCATTTGGTAAATAAAGTGCATTAAGTTTGTTAGTATCTTTCTTCACTTTAATTTCTCACACCTCAGCTGTGTTCACCCATTCATTTATTAAATCCTTCCTGTGTTAGACACTGTACCAAAGCAAATGCCATGTCCCCTCAGACTAAATCAGGTCAGCTCATTATATACTCATTATGCAATCCTGTACCTCTCCGTTTTAACTTCCGTCACACTTTGTAATTATGTATTTGTATGATGTCTCCATCACTAGACCAAAAACTACAGGAGGTCAGGGTCTTTGTTTTCTTCTTTAATGTTCTCCAGAGTGCTGGACACAATGCTTGCACATAATGGAGTCTGGGTAATATTTGTTGAATAAAGACATCTTTGTGTCTCCTCAGAATGCCTGGTAACGTGTTACTTGTGAACAAATAATCACCAGGAGTTTGAGTGCTTAGCTTGGTTCCAAAGATGCTAAGGGGATGGCGACAGGAAATACTGTGTGATCCATGGAGGAGGGAAAAAAAAAAAACCAAACCTTTTGCCCTCGAGTTGGTTCCGACTCATAGCCACCCTACAGGAGAGAGTAGAACTGCCTCATAGGGTTCCCTAGGCTGTAAATCTTCATGGGAGCAGACTGCCACATCTTTCTCACGTGGAGGTGAGGAGAGGACCATATTTGAAACCTCTCAATGAAGCGCTGTGGGAAATGAAAAATAAGGAGAAGGAGTAGTAAAGGCAGCAGGCAAGGAAGGCTTCTCAATGGAAATGGGGTTAGGCATGGAAGGAGATCTTGGTGGAAGGAGAATTGTAGAGATAACATTTCAGGGCGAGCTAAAGAATAGGATC
Source organism: Trichechus manatus latirostris (assembly GCF_000243295.1). Taxonomy (NCBI): domain Eukaryota; kingdom Metazoa; phylum Chordata; class Mammalia; order Sirenia; family Trichechidae; genus Trichechus; species Trichechus manatus. The sequence goes on along the minus strand of NW_004444048.1, from coordinate 7,882,208 downwards.
AGCAAGAAAGCAGGTGCAGAGACCAATGCAAGGATAACATGAAAATCTGTGGAATTTTCCTAGTTGCAGTGCTATGTTCCACTGCCTGTTCCTAATAACAGGGCCTGAGTGGAAGAAGGGCTAGAGCTAGGGCTGGTCTAGTGGCTATGGAGGTTTGCACTGGGCAAGGGGTTTTCAAAAATGACAAAGGACAGTGCTGGGAGCAAGAGCAGTCCTCTGAACCATGGCCTTATGGTACAAGATGATCAGGGCTAGAAAGCAGAGGAGGGTGAGATGTTGTGTTGGGGCAGGGGAGGAGGACTACGGAGATGGCACAAGGTCTGTATTCTGAAAGAAGTTGTTCATAACAGCTAAGCAAGCCTTTTTCTGTAAGGAGATGGAGAATGTCTATCAGCCATGCTACATCCATGAAGACCAAAGTGATGATTGCTGGGGCAGAAGCAGGTTCCAGGAAGGGACATCACCATGTCTACCACAGGAGAACGATTTGGGTGGTCTCCAGATGTAGAGGGTTCTGCAGAGTGGTTCTAAAACCCGGATGATTCCCAACATATTCTCAAGCAGATTTTCAATATCCACAAAATAAAAAGCATCAGTGCTGTGGGAATTACACTTCTACCTAAGAATTGTTTGTCACCAGGTCTGTCTGTCCCCATAGGACCCAAGGCCTAACCACTTTTTCAGGGTTTGAATACTGTTGCCTTCCTCTAGCACCAGCCCCACTCCCATGTTTTCCAGATACAATGAAATGCATGTTTCCACTGGCTATTTTAAAACATCTCTCTGCATTGTCCCCACCCCATGCCAGCTGGTTTTTAGGCTTCATTTATCCTACTCTTTTTTAACGCACACACACATATAAACACAAATCTGTCATCATCAACTACAAAATGATGTTACAGAAAGAAATCACTGCACAGAAAGTAAAGTTTACCAAAAATACTCACTGGAGTGTCACCAATAGAATTAATAGTAAACTCCAGGGAACTGATTCTAGACCTGCAGTGTGAACAGAATTGTTTTTATGGATGTCTGTTGCCCTCTTGGAGTCCAGGTACCAGATGAAAGAATCTGCTCCAAACCTGGTTAAAGTACTTCCGTAAGCGCTTCTTCACATTCTCACATTTCAGTGAAGAAGCCAAGATGTAGACAGAAGTAATTACTTCAGACTAAATTCTGATGCTAATGGAGCTACCTCATTAGCATGGTGGCTCCTTCAGGAGCTTGGATATACTTTTAATTACTTTAGATCAGAGATGAAATGAGTGTAAAATGATTGGTCAGAAGGAAAAGATAATTCTTTCATGTCTCAACATACAGGAAACAGCGAAGGGCATTGTATTACTTTTGCCCTTTTTCTTTCCGTATAGTGTTCCTGGCTGTTCAAGCTCTTAACCTTTGGAAAATGCACAGCTCTCTTCTCATCTAAATGTTTCTCTTCTGCAGTGCCCAGATCAGATTTCACTCTTTCTATGAAGCTCTTCATGACCATCCCTATGAATCTTTCTCCGAACACTGGTGATAGTGTTGTTTGGGCACCATATGCTGACCTAATGTGTATCCTGATAAAATTCTCTGCCTCCCTTCGAGGCCGTGCTGTACACACCAACACCTCTAGTAGACTGATTTTATTTCTGTGAAGCATAGGGACATCTGTAGGAAACATATCCTGGACTCCAGGGGAACCAGTGCAGATTGGATAAGAGATAAATGAGAATTACAGCTTTCCTTTACATAGTTTTTTATAGCTTATATGGTGCTTTTTTTCAGACCCAGAGGAGACAGCATTCTTGGGGATTAGAAAGCTTTGATACTGTGAGGAGAACACTTGATTCTTTGGGATCAACCTCCAGGTCCTGAGGGTATCTCTAGAGCAGATGGTCAGATTTAGCGAACAATGACCAGAGAAGATTTCCCTGTGTTTGACTAATCAAATAACCATAGTAAACTCTTGGGATTTAAAGAGACCTTGGTGATAATAGAGTCAACCTTTCCTACCACATCCTCTCCAGCATAGTGCTGCCACCCATGTTTGGCCTTTACCCTGAACTGTGAACAGCCTAACCTGGTGTTCATCACTTCCTGGTGCTGCCAATCCCTCTGGGGTGAGGAAAACTTGCCTGGCCCTTCTCCCACTAATGTTGGGTGCCGTTGGGTAGATTTTTGAATCATAGTGACCCTAGACTGCCCCCATAGAGTTTTCTAGGTGTTCCCGGAATAGGGTCCGTGCCCGGGAGCAGTCGAGCCAATGAAACATACTCCAAGTTAGAAAGAGTGAGAAAGTTTTACTTTAGGAGGTGTCTACCACCAGGGATCTGACAGCAACACAGGCTGTCTCTATGGAGTCCCAAAAGGCATTTTTACGTTACAGTTTATGTATGATTTTTACAAAGGTTAGAAGTATTGTCATTCGTTACAAGGTAATTATAAGAGACTCTTTATCATACTAAAGAGACACATGCCGGACATTTCTTTATCAGGCTAAAGATATACATATCTGACATCTGGGCTCTAATCTTCCTGTGGGGGGTTGTAAGCCACAGGTGGCCAGACAGAGCAAAAGAGTCATTAATAAAGGTATGCAAAAAGGAGAAGGCAGAGAAAAAAGAAAAAAAAAAACCTTATAGGTTCATCATGACATTAGTTATGCCAAGCTCTCAGTCACCCATTTTGAAAAGGAGAAAAAATATGCTGGGGAGTATTAGGGTCACATAGGCTGTATAATTTTTATGGAAGCCGATTACCAGGTATTTCTCCCATGGAGCTGCTGGGTGGGGGTTCCAACCGACAACCTTTGCAGTTAGCAGCCACGCACTTAACCATTGTGTCACTGGGGTTACTTTCTCCCACTAATAGTTTTGCAGATATTTACAGGCAGCGTTTTGTCCTCCTAAATTGTTACCAGGATAAACATGTTCATATTCTTTAGCACTTCCTCATATAACACAGATTTGAGCTTCCCTATTATTCTGGTTGCTCTTCCTTAGATATGCTATACTTAATCAATGTCTCTAAGAAAGTGAGATACCTAGAGTTTAGTTATACTCCAAGCATAGTAAAACTAGCATTTTACTCTTGTGGACTGAGGTTCTGTTCATGCAGTGGACAGTTTACTCTTGAATTATTACTAACTTTACTGACAACAAACGGGCCAAGGTCTGGTACTCCTTTCAAGCTTCATTTTCCTCCTTTTCTGCCCTCTACCTATGACATTACAAAGTCTTAAACTTAGATACTTACAAAAATTGTCTGATTAAATTTCAGTGTATTAGATTTGGCCTCATGTTCTTGTCTGTTTGAGATCTCTCTGGGTTTTGATTCTGTCATCCATAAGTAACTAGTGCCACTTCCGTCCTCACCTTCACCGTAAAAGTTGCACCATCTTTAAGGGTTGGGAATGTTAAAGTAACCAGATAGGCTATTTATTGACCTGTGAAATCACTTCATGTGCCCATGCCTTTGAGGGTCGTTCTTGTCTATTCTGATTTCCCATTATTAATTCACTTATTCATTCATCTATTAGCTCAATGAATATTATGATCCTTTTAGGTGCATGCTTTGAAATTGGAACACTAATTTTTGATGCTACAGATTTTTGATGGCACAGTTGTTTTTGTTATATTTTAACAAATATAATACTTTTCTCACCAAAATATCATATTAATATATTTTGAAAAATCAAGAATGAATTTACAAATATAAAATTCATTAAACCAAGGTCAGTAAAAAAATCTGTAAAATTAATGTCTTTAACTGATTTTGTGTACCAGTTATAATAATAACTCCGTATAAATAATAAAAGTTAAGAGATTTGGAAAAAAGCAATTGTAACTTCAACTTTCATGTTTCCCAAGAGTTGTTAGTGACAGGAAATATAAAAGGGTTTCAAAAAGCTTGTACAAATTTATGAATGACTGAGCCATGAAAGTTAAGGCAAGCTGTGCCAAATCTAACCTTTAAGGTGGACACTCAGAAGCATAAAATAAAGGGGTTGAACTAGATGATTTCTAAAGTCCTTCTCAGCAGAAAAACTTCCTGTAATTTTATAACTCTCATTGTCTCTTTGTGGTTATTCTTGGCAAAAAATGCAGTATGGGATAGAAAATAATCTAATTCAAGTTAATATTGTCTTTAAAAACCCAACCACATCCTTCATAAAATTATTTTAAATCCTTAAAGAGAAAAGTTCACAGGATTTTGCAGAATGAAGTAGATTCTACCAACAATAAAGTGCTATAGGATTCTTAAACCAGCAGTCAGTTATACTCCCCACGCCAGGAGACGCCAGTGGCACATTTTCATGGCCCCTGCAGTTCTTTATAATGTACTTTGGTTGAGCTGTAGAGGTCTTCTGAATGAGCTTATTTTTTTTGGATTAGTGTTTTGAACAGCCAGTCCTTTCTACAACAGTCTCATTAATCTTAAAATGGACCTAGGAATTGGAAAGTTTGCTTAGGATAATAACAACCAAAATTTATGAAGTATCTCATCCTTACTTAGTGCATTTGTATCTATTTTGTCTCTCTCTTCTCAACACATTGATTAATGGAAGTTTACTTCTAAAATAATGTTTACTGAGTGCTGATTATGTGCCAGGGATCTGGTTTAGTATATCACATATTTTGGTCTGATTGCTTAATTCCCATTTTACAGATGAGGACATGGAGGCACAGAAAGATTACAGGAGTTATCCAAGCAACTCAGTGGGCACTAGGTTCTGTCTTACGATGTGAATGAGAAACATTTAATTTAAAGCAATGAGCACTTTTGAGGACTCACTGTGAACTAGGGTACTGTAAGGTACCCAGTATTTATAAGCCATGGTCCTCTCATCAAAAATGCTATTGAAATGTAATACATGTGAAAGTACAACAGACTTCGAGGTTCTCTCCAGAAGTGCATTATCATTTTCACATTTTTGTGAGAGGGGAGCGGGCGGGTTGGATTTGAAGAGATCAGATAAAATACTGTCTCTGTGGGTCTTTCGAAGAAGAGGAATCGTGGACACCAGATAAGGAACTGGAAGTAGTTTTGGTTAAGTACTGGGCTAGTTAAAACTTTATAACTGATTTAGAAAACAATCTTTAGAATAAAACTCTCTGAGTTTTCTTCTATGCCTATGTACAATGAGAAGTTACATGTTTCTGATTTGTTTCAATTAAATTTGGAGTCTTTACAAAGTGATATTCAAAGTAGTCGTAGAAGTTATTTTGTGCCTCAAAGGAATAGTTTATCCTATTACAGAGCATTTTGGTGTTCGTTTTTTTTTTTTTTTTTGTGGGGGGGAGGGTTAGACACCCCAAAACTCAGTTTAGGTTGCCTTCATCTTTACTGGATTTTCAGAGCTGGATTACCCATTTCTCTGTCAAGAATTATTTAAAAATTAGATAAGACATTCAAATAAAGTCATGAAATTCTCTCTAATCATAAACAAGGCAGAATTATGTATGAGCGAAGATTTCCAAGTTGACATACCATGGACCTTCGGCAACCTTGCTCTACACAGCCGTTACCTGCCCTAGTGTGCAATTCCATTGAAAGAAAGCAATTCCTTAGTCACAAACCTAGTTCCTGCACCTCCTCCTAACCAGCCTTGAAACAAATAGGGCTTTCCTAGGTTCAGCATCTTGTGGGGTCGGTAGTTAAAGATTTAAATTGTGCATATAAACCCAGCTGGTCCTCTCCAGTCTTGAAATAGATTTATAACCCTACTTATCAAAAAGTCAAAATTCTGTTTCCCATTCATCCTAATAAAGCAGCAGTAGTTTCCTGGAGAGAATGTTGAGAAGCCTAATCTTTCACAGCTGGAGAGTGTAGGGTTGGTTGCAGGGATGGGATTTTAACCCTCTCCTTCTCCACTTCCATCTTGACTTTACAGATAGGAGTTGATCTCCAAGGATTCATAAGAGAGATATCCAGAGTTGCAGGGTATTGAAGGTGTACTCATATTCTGGCAATACCTGTGAGACTTTGATTTGGATTTGATAATATAGTGATGGTTAATATCAGAGATCCATATTTTAGGCAACAGTGTAGGTGTTAAAGTGTGACTGTTAGATGAGATACCAGAGCAGCTGTAGATCAAAGGCTTCTTCCTGGTCTTCCTGTGAAGCTCTTCTACAACTTAGAAACATGAGAATGAATGGGATACTTTATTTGTAAACATCTCTAGGGAAGATACAGTGGACACATATGCTAGGCTATTTTTAAAGGCAGTTAACTTTAGAGACCTGTTGTCGTTGAGTTGATTCTGACTCATAGAGACCCTATAGGACAGAATAAAACTGCCCCAGAGAGTTTCCAGCTGGAATTCGAACTGCAGACCTTTCGGTTAGCAGCCAAACTCTTAACCACTGCACCACGAGGGCTTCCCTTAAATATTAGAGAAGGCCTTACAGTTCCCCATCATCATCATCCTTCTCCTCAAACACTTCCTGAGCTGTGAGAGGGCACCATGGTGTACACTGAGAATGCAGAGAAAGGCTTAACATATAACTGAGGGAGACAGGACATGTTCATATATAGGTAAAGATGTATCCAGGTAGATGCTATGCCAAGTGCTAAGTGACTAGGGGGAGGAAGTGGAACTCTTAGTAGTAAATAGTGGAACTTGTATTCAAACTTAAGTCTCTTTGGCTGTGTTCTTGGTTTCTTTCATTCCTTCCTTAAAGTAACAAATATATATTGAGTACCTACCACATACCAGACGCAGCCGAAGGTTCTGAGAAGAAATTGGTAAACAAAGCAAGTAAAGTTCCCTGTTTGGTTTTAGTTTCTACAGTGAACAAGGATGATTTATATTAAGACTTAAATATATTCCTATAGACTTTCATGGTTTTCGGTAACCCTTTTACATCCTCTCATTCCATTTTTGTTTGGGTAAGAATAGTATTTCTTCTTTGTCGTTATTAATAACAAGTTAACCAAAAAGTATATGTGTGGGTATATGTGTACCTATGTAGGCTTGCATATATATATATGCACATATATATACACACATAAACATACATACATATATATACACACATATATATATATAGGTATGTATATATGAGTGTATATGTGTGTATATATAGGTGTATGTGTATGTATATGCATCTTTGTGGCTGTATGCACATATGTGCATATATATCCATATAATAAAGTGCATAAGGAGCACAGTTACAGATACTTTGTAGACATAACCAAATACCTCATGGGATTGGTTTTCTGAGTTTGAGGATTAGGGCCATAGTCTTGTGGGACACTTTGGTCAGTTGGCATAACATAGTCCATAAGTTATGTTCTGCATCCTAGTTTGGTGAGTAGTGTCTGGGGTCTTAAAACTTGGGAGTGGTCATCTAAGATACAGCTATTGATCTCTACTCTTCCACAGCAAAAGAGAAAGAAGGAAACCAAAGACTCAAAGAAGAAACTAGTCTGTAGTGCAAATAATCTGCACAAACCACAGCCTCCTCTACCCTAAGACCAGAAGAACTGGATGTTGCCTGGCTACCATGACTGTTCTAATCAGGACCACAATAGTTGGACTGTGATAGAATATGAGAAAAATGTGGAACAGAACCTCAAAGTCTTAAAATAAAAAAAAAACAAAACTAGACTTACTGGGCTGATAGAGATTGGAGGACTCCCCGAGACTATTGCCCTTAGATACTCTTCAGACCTTGAACCGAAACTAACCCCTGTGGTCACCTTGTAGCTAAATAACAGTTTGGCTCACAAAATAATGACTATCACTTGTAAGTGCTGTGCTCCTTTAAAAAATCACCTATATGAGACCGACCGGTCATCAATTACTTTAAAACAAAGATGAGAACGTAAGGGAGTGGCCGGGGTGGGGGTGGGGAGGAACTAGATTAATGGAAATGGAACAACCAGAACGAAAATAATGAGACTGTTCATTGTGAAGAATGTAACCAATGTCGTATTGGTTTGTTTAGAAATTTGTTGAATGGGAACCTAAATAGCTGTGTAAACCTTCACCAAAAACACAATAAGATATTATTTTAAAAAGTAAGTTAAATTCATGTTCATTCTAATGCAAATTATATATAAGGAAATGAGAAAATATAAATATCTAAAAATAAGTAATGTTAATTTGTACAAAATACCTTCTCTACCTATTAAGATTTTTTTTTCCTTTTTGTTACCCTTCTCTACCCTAGCAAAATGTGTATGTTTATTTGTAAACATCGCCAAAGGAAATATGATAGACACATATGGTAGCTCATTTGTAAAGTATGTAATGTAGCATGTTAATGACCCTGGGAGGACATCAGCGTGTGTATTTCTCAAGCTTTAGAAATTAAAGTTGTCTCTTGATAGAGCAGTAATAAACTTTAATTTTTTAATGTTTTTTAATGAGAAAGGAAAACCAACAAAAACTTTAGATTTTAACACTGATGGTGGTTAATTTTTGTATTTATTTTCATCTTCCATCTTAATATATTATACAGAACCATGCAAATAAGAATGGTTTCCCATGGTCATCTTTGAAAACAAATGAGGCAGAAGCTCTGAAAGAAATTTAAGATCCTCTACCTTTTCTTTTGGTTTCTTTAGAAATGTGTATTGTGGGAAGATTCAAGATCATCTGCAAGCAGTGACTTCGCCCAGTGTAATTGGGGAAAAAGGGAATAACGTTGGTTAGTGTGGATGAGGTTGCCTCAAATTTTTTATGGACTGAAAGTTTTCTTTTAATTTTTTTGTGAGTTTCTCAGTATATCATTAAAAGTTATGATGAAAAAAGTATGACAAGTATATTACAATACTTGATAAGATTCCTAGTTAAAAAGTTGGGTAATTGAGATTGACCTTTTTTGATTTCTGGTCACATCCAGAAGTTAGATTTAAAAAGCTGTTGGTATTTTCCAGTTATTCTCATTCATTTTAAAAACATTTGATAATACTTCATTAGTTGCTTCCCCCCTCTCCCCCCGCCCCCACTTCCTCATTAAAGCAATAGAGCTCTGTAGTGAAGATCCAGGTATGTGTGACTGCTCACATCCTCTCCCCAAACACAAACTAATGCATGTGTAAAAACTGATATAATAGTGCTTCTGATCCTGAAGGCTGTGATGTGATAAAATGTTAAGATGAAGAACAAAATTTCTTTTTGTATTGTTTCACAGTTAATTATAACACAAGAGTCTTATAGGCCAGGTAGAAGTGGGACAGCTGTTCAGACAAGCTGCCAAGAACTGGCCATAAGTTAATGTACCTGACGCAGACGAAGGACTTGCTTCTGTCTTTTCCCTGCCGTTGGATTTAGCTCAGGCTTAGGATTCCAGTAACCATCCAGACATTGGGCTGAAGAGTGATGGCAAACAGTCCTGTATCAGTCTTCTTTTTTTCCCCTTGGCCTGGATGTGGGCACCTGAGGGTGGTGTAGGAAGTGGCTTTAAATACCTAGTTATGGTTGCCTTCCTCTATCTCAGTTTCCCTGCCTGTCTCATACCCTCTAAAGAAGTTTTTTCACTTTAGCTACCAATCAAGATCTAAGAACATGCAGAAAAATTCCTAAAACATGAAACAATCTTTTTTGTTGTTGTTAGCAAGTGAATTCTCAAAATTTTACAGCATTGTAAACTTAATTTAAATTTAAACTTAATTTAAATGTTTTAAAAGGAGCAAGAATACTGAATTTTAAGAACTGGATTTTTTTTATTTCGGGGCAACGTGGTGCTATAGACAGAAGCACCAGCCGTCCCTCCACAGCAAATATCTGAAAATTTAAGTCAAACAGAGACAAACATCAATCCTGAAATCCTAAGCATCACATGAAGAGATAAAGAACTCAGCCAAGCACCGAATGGAATAAGAAACTGACAGAGAACAGAGAGCGAGGAGAGATACATGCAGAGGTCCCCTGTTAGCTAACGCAGCATGGATTTGCTGTCTTGGACTCCTGTCAGAGATTTGTGAACAGGGAGTACGAGAAAGCAGCTTCACAGAGCTCCCAGCAGGAGACAGAACAACTGGTAACCAGGATATATGCTTTCCCCCCCCCCCCCCTTCTTCACCCCCGCTTGGCCTCCTCTGCTTCCTGTGACCATGGTCTCTTTGCTGGGAGGCAACAACTTCAGCCCTCTGCCACTTGGATTCCACCTGCCCACACTGGCTGTCTCCCTGAGTGCTGTTTGTTTGTTGCTGGTGTTGCTTTTTCCTGCTTCTTTTGGTTTCTTCCATACCTCTCACTACCTCCCCCTCCTTTCTATCAAATACTTGGCTCCGTGTGCCATCTTTGCTGCTTCCTGTAAGACTGTGAAACGCCGCTCAACTGTGGAACTGCTTCTGGGCCCGCGCTGTCACGCTGGTGGGATCACTGGGGCTTTTTTTGTTTTGTTTGTTTGATTGTTTTCTTTTTTTCTTGGCTCAGGAGCCCCTTCTAGCCAGGCTGTACTGTGCAGCTTTGGAGCTACTTACTCAATCTGCGCAGTCACGCAGTGGGATCCCTGGGGGCATTTCTTTTTTCTTTCTTTGTCTTGTTTCTTGTTTTCTTTTCTCTCTTTTTCCCTTTTTGTCTTTCTTAATTTCTCAGTTTCTTGTCTCTATACTTACCTTCTCTTCCTGTCTCCTGAATACCTGGCACTGTGTGACACCTCTACCCCTTCTAGCCAGGCTGTACTTTGCAGCCTGGGAGCCATTTCCCCAGTGTTCATAGCCGCACTGGTGGGATCCCTGGGGCTTTTCTATTCTTTTTTCTAATTTTTATTTATCTATTTATTCTTTTATCCTTTTTCTTTTCCTTTTTGTTTTTCTCCATTTCTTGGTCTCTCATCTCCACTCAAATGGCAAGCTCCCTTAGTACTCTTTTTTTTTGTTCTTTTGTTTTTGGCTCCTGTTTCTCTCTCCTCTTTCCCATACCCATCTTAGCACCAGACATCACAATCTTCCCCCTCCTTCCTGCCTACCTGCACCATGCACTGAACATCACACCCCCGAGCAGCACAGGCATGGCCTACCAGAACGTGCCCTACACTTATTCCCAGCCTACCCTGCAGGCCCTAGTACGTGCCACAAACAACCCATTCCAGCAACTCCCTGTCAGCTGGACCTGCACTGCTGCACCATAGCTGAGTGACTGACCCTGCCCATTGGACAAGGAGGCAAAAAGTATCCTGCCCATGGATGAGCAAAGAAAAAAGAATGCACAGTCCACCTGTCAGACATAACCAAATAAAACAAAAAAGCAGGATGAAACAAACAAATCTACAATCAGTAAATGAGGAAAATAACTAGTGAATGCCCTGAAGACAGCAGACAATATCAAAACATATTAAAAAATAGGACAGGATAGTTCTAGTAGGCATCCAAAATAAAACACCAGATGATTTTCCGGTAGAAGAAAAGGCACTAGAACTACCTGATAGAGAATTCAAATCTCTAATATTCAGAGCTATCCAAGAGTTGAAGCAAAAAAGCAGACAAAAATGAGGAAAAAAATTAGACAAATTCATGGAAAATACAGACAAAAAAATGGAAGAATTCAGGAAAATAATACAGGAACAAAATGTCAAAACAAATTCATGACTAGAAATCATACAAAAGCAACAGTTAGAAATCCAAAAGATAAACAACAAGATTTCAGAAATGGACAGTGTCACAGAAGGGCTGAGGAGCAGGTTTGAAATGATGGAAGACAGGATCAGTGAAATTGAAGACAAACACTTGGCTACAACTCTGAGGAAAAATCAGAAAAAAGAATGAAGAAAAATGAAGAAACCCTGAGAATTATGTGGAATACAGTCAAAAGCAAAAATTTTCGAGTGATCGGAGTTCCAGAAGGGGGAAAAACAGAAAACACAGAGAGGATCGTTGAAGAACTGCTGACAGAAAACTTCCCACTATCATGAAAGATATAAAGCTGACATCCAAGAAGCTCAATGATATAGGATACATCTCAAAAGAAAATCACCAAGGCATTTCATATGACACTTAACTAAAACCAAGGACAAAGAAAGACTCCTGAGAGTAGCTCGAGAAAAACAAAAAGTCACATACAGAGGAGAAGCAATGAGACTAAGCTCGGATTATTTGGCAGAAACCACACAGGCAAGAAGGCAATGGGATGATATATATAAAACCTTGAAAGAAAAAATTCCCAGCCAAGAATAATATATCCTGCAAAACTCTCACTGAAATATGATGGTGAAATTAGGACATTTCCAGATAAATAGAAATTAAGGAACTATGTAAAAACAAAAACAAAACTTACAAGAATTATTAAAGGGAGTCCTTTGAGAACAAACAGCATCAGACCACAGGCTGAATGTAGGATGCAGGATCATACCAGCCAGATATCTACCTAGGAAATGAACTCTCAAGGACTATCCAAAACTGAAAGAATTACAGCAGGGATCCAAAAAGGTTAATCTGTAAATGACAACAACATCAGAACAATAAAAGAGGGAATAAACGGTATACATATAGAACCTTTCAATGGAGAGGAAGACAAGGCAATAGCAAGTAATAATAGACTGCTTCAAACCTAGGAAGATAAGGGTAAGTTTCAAGGTAACTACAAAGAAAATTAACAAACCTACTTATCAAATAAGGAAGAAAAACACAAACTCTCAGTAAAAACAAAATCTACAAAAACAAAAGAAATGAAAAAAAAATCCACAAACAAAAGGAATTCAGCACAGGAGAGTAAGAGGAACAAAGGAAATGTCAGCACCACAAAAGCAATACAAAATGACAACAATAACCTCAACATCTATCAATAATTACACTGAATGTAAATGGCCTAAATCCACGCATAAAGAGACAGAATGACAGAATGGATAAAAGAACAGGGTCTATCAGTATGCAGTCTACAAGAGACACACCTTAGAAACAAAAATGTAAATTTATTAAAAATCAAAGGATGGAAAAAAATATGTGAAGCAAACAGCTACCAAAAAAGAGCAGGAGTGTCAATACTAATCTCAGATAAAATAGACTTTAAAACACAATTCACCCTAAAAGACAAAGAAGGACACAATATAGTGATTAAAGGGACGATGCATCATGAAGACATAACCATAGTAAACATCTGTGCACCCAATGACAGGGCTCCAAAATACATAAACTCTAACAGCACTGAAAAGAGAAACTGACAGTTCCACAATGATAGTAGGAGACTCCGTACACCATTCTCTGTAAAGGACAGAACATCTAGAAAGAAACTCAGCAAAGATACAGAAAACCTAAAGGGCACAATCAGCCAACTTGACCTCATAGACATACATAGAACACTCCACCCAAAAGCTGCAAACTACACATTCTTTTCCAACGCACATGGAATATTCTCCAGAATGGACCACATCTTAGGCCACAGAGCAACCCTCAGCAAAATCCAAGACAAATACAAAGTATCTTCTCTGACCACAACACCATCAAGGTAGAAATTAACAACAGGAAGAGCAAGGGAAAAAAAAAAAAAAATCAATTACCTGGCAACTGAGTAACACCTTGCTTACAAACCACTGGGTAATAGAAGAAATCAGAGATGGAATCAAAAAATTCCTAGAATCAAGCGAGAATGAAAACATATCATACCAAAATCTTTGGGTCACAGCAAAGGTAGTGCTCAAAGGACACTTTATAGCAATAGATGCACACATCAAAAAAAAAAAGAAAGGGACAAAAAACATTAACTACACAACTCTTTTCCTGTCAGCAAGCTGAGACTGACGTGAAACTTGAGGTTTTCTCTATTAGAATGAGGCAATGGTTTTTTCTTTCTTTCTGGCTTATACTCAGTGGATAGATTATTTCACTGATTCACGCTCTTCCTTCTTCTATGTCTAGACCCTTTGCATCTTCAGTGCTATTTAAAAATGAAATGTGTACCTGCTATCTATTAAGAAACTTGCGTTTCAGAATTTTCACTGTAGAATAATGTAACCCCTCAACCCAGTATAACACTATAAGTTCTGAATCAAGATTGGAAATGTAGCCAAACAGGTTCACATATACTCAAGCATATTATACTTGTGCAATAGTGGATTCTGATTTCTAAAGGCTGCAGTTTAAGACATTCTACAGTACAGAAAAACTGCCTTTAAAAGATACATCCTCAAGTTAAGATTGAACTAGAAGTAGTGAATTTTTATTTTATATATGTTAGGAGTTGAAATATGGAGGAATGTGTTACTGTTCATCTTTAACCCCAATAATGTGCAACAGTTAGAATACTATAACTAGATATAGTTGATACCTTCTTCTGTCTCCCTCAGCCTGCTCACCCCAAGACTGAGACTGTGACCTTGACTGTGGTTTGAGGCGATTCAGGTGGACTTTGGCTATTAACTCCTGTCGTTGGTCCTCAAAACTCAATTGTGTGTGTGTGTTTTTCCCCCAACCAAGAGTCACATAGAACACACAATAGGATAAGAAATGGTTGTAAGGGGAATTGAGGAGAAAAATGAAATAAAGACAATGATGAGGGAAAGAGATGGGATTAAAGTGAGCACATGATTATAGGAAAAGGAGAAGAAGGAAGAGCTTCATAAGGAAAGTAAATGGTATTGTTTGGAAAGCCACAATAATATTCTTATAATGGTATCAGTGAGAAAAAGACATGAGTTCCTTAAAAACATTGGTAGCAATATGAACATTCTTTGTCGAGAATAATGACAGTGTGCACTGGGATCATTAATTTAGATCAGAGTGTACTTATGTATGGAGAGTGCTGTTGAGTTATTACTAATTAAAGCTGTCTAGTCTCTATGAAAAGAAAACATTCCATCTATTCATAGCTTCTTTCTTTGATTCATTAAGGTTGTCTTCTTTCCCTTCATGATCTGCCACCTTTTGGGCACAACATCAGGGCATCTGTGGTCACTAGTGTCCATCTGAGCCTCATAGTGTTGTGTCTGAATAGTCCTGAATTTTATGTTCTTTCTTCCTACTAACACGCTTGCATTTGTGCAGCCCACTCACTCTTGCCTTTTCTCTTCCTCTGCTCTCTTTAATCTCAGACTCGAATATACCATTTTAGGGTCAGTTTTATTTTTTACTTTTGGGTGCATGGTTTCCACCTACCTACATTGTGATAGTTCAGTGGCAGAACTCTCACCTTTCATGCAGGAGACCTGGGTTTGATTCCTAGCCAGTGCACCTCATGAAGAGCTACCACCTGTCTGCCAGTGCTGAACAGGTTTCAGTGGAGCTTCCAGACTAAGACAGACTAGGAAAAAAGGCCTGGCTGTCTACTTATGAAAATCAGCCTATGAAATCCCTGTGGATCATAAGGGTCCTATCCACAGTTGATCATGGGGATGGTAGGATACCTAGCAGCATTTCATTCCATTGTTCATGGAGTCATCATAAGTCAGGAATTGACTGATGGCAGCTAACAACGATAACAACCACCACCACCACCTACATCATAATGTCTTCTGAAACAACCTGAGATGTTTCTCCGCTGTATATTAACATCTCAGTGATTGAGAATCATTTCCTTAGTTGTTGCTTCATACATTGGTTGGTTGGACAGTCACAGAAAAGAGTCTGAACCTGAGAGTTTTTTTTTTTTTTTAATTGTTTTACTGTGGTAAATACATACATACCAAATCATTTTCCTATTCAACATTTTTTACATGTACAATTCAGTGATATTGGTTACGTTTATCATGTTTCCTATAAAGTTTTCAATTTTAAAATTTTAAAATCCTGGTCTCAAGACATAGCATAAATTTTTTCTGAAAATATAGTAAAATAAAAGGTATATTAACATCTGAAGAACTTTCTTGTGAAACTCAAAGAAGAGGAATAAAAATACAGATATTCTTCAGTGTTTAATATGCTTATCACCAACTTAACGTGTGTATATACCATCTCTGAAGATCTAATCCTTTGAATGTAGTTTCAATGACTAGACCAAAGCTTTCATATAAAAATGAGTGTTGTATCTTTTGATGATTGAGCCCATCGTTAGAGCCACTGTGTCAGTCCATCTCATTGAGAGTCTTCCTCTCTTTCACTGACCCTCACTTTACCAAGCATAATGTTCTTCTCCAAGGACTGGTCCCTCCTGATAACATGTCCAAAGTACGTGTTATCCTTGTTTCTAAGGGTATTCTCACTATACTTCTTCCAAGACAGATTTGTTTGTTCTTCTGGCAGTCCGTGGTATATTCAGTTTTCTTTGCCAACACCATAATTCAAAGACATCAATTCTTCTTTGGTTTTTCTTATTCATTGTCCAGCTTTCGCATGCATATGAGGCAATTGAAAATATCATGGCCTGAGTAAGGTGCACCTTTGTTCACAAAGTGATACTTTTGCCTTTTAACACTTTAAAGAGATCTTTTGCCGCAGATTTGTCCAGTGCAATGCGTCTTTTGATTTCTTGACTGCTGCTTCCATGGGTGTTGACTATGGATCCAAGTAAAATGAAATCCTTGACAACTTCAATCTTTTCTCCGTTTATCTTGATGTTACTTATTGTTCCAGTTGTGAGGATTTCTGTTTTCTTTATGTTATGGTGTAATTCATACTGAAGGCTGTAGTCTTTGATCTTCATCAGTAAGTGCTTCAAGTCCTCTTCACTTTCAGCAAGCAAGG